>NC_081425.1:6508036-6630432 GCF_949786415.1 Peromyscus eremicus | reverse complement strand
GCGGCACTCTTCCCCCGCAGTGAGTGAGTGTGTGTGTGTGTGTGTGTGTTTAAAGAATATATATAAAAAGTTCCCCCACTCATTTACATAGCTTCATCCTTACCTTTTCCCATTCAGCCCTAGCAAAAAGCATATCTATTCAAAGCCCTTGCAAAAAGCATATCCATTCAAAGGGCATTTAGTCCATTTCTTTCTTGGCGGGTAAACCTATTCATCAATTGTCCTGCCTTGTAGATTGCATTCTAATGCTAATCTAGCGTGTTAAATATCTTTTTGTTCCCTTTCACCGTTTTGTCATTCAGTTTATCCAGTTTTGGTCACCCATTTTATTTATTTATGCGCCTGCTCCTATTCAGCGGCTCATGTATTTTTTATTATGTTGTTTCACTGTCACGCAGTGTCAACTTAGTCTATTCAGTGGGGGCTACTTGAAGGCCGGAGGGACAAAGCCAGTACACATTGCACCGCTATTCATTCCGGCCAGCTGGATCGGCTGAAAAAAAAACCTTGTGAAAAGAAACGCCTCACAATGGACACAGAAGAAGTGCACAATGCTAACAGTTTTCCAAATACCAGCGATTGGTTTCTTCACAATGAGGAGAAAGCCGTCGCTTTTTCTTAGCTCCACTTCAACAAACAACACTCTCACAAAACCTCCCAACCCCGCGTTTTGTTCCCGGACAAAACCTCCTCGACTGTCTAAACGCTCCCACTGAAGGACAAAAAAAAAAAAAAGGAAAAAAAAAAGCTCTTTTCACTATTTCCCCCCCTTTTTTTTCCTGCAAGAGAGGAAAAAGAAAAGAAAAGAAAAAAGGGGGGAGATTGTCAGTGAATTAATAATATCAGTCTTTTAAAAGAAGAAGGTTGACCTTTGAGATGCACTGGGCTGAGGGAGAAAGGACGGGGGAGAGATTAATAAAGTTTGGATGGCGCTCCCTCTGCCTTCGCGGGGCCGCGAGAAAGCAGCAGCCGCTCCGGGCAGGCGCGACACTGGGACGAGCGGGACGAGCGGGGAGGACCCGGCCCGCAGCGCCAAGCTAGCCGCGCTCTGATTGGCTGGCGGGCAATCCTCTCCACCCCGGGAAGTCTCAGCTTCTCCTGCGCCCTAGCAAAGGTGCAGGCAGCCTGGGCGAGAGAGGGAGACCCGCACTGTTTAGTCCTGGTTGGGGAGGGTGAGACTGCCCAAAGGCAGTAACCGCAGAGCCACCTACCTCACCCGCTTCCCCGACACTGCCCCCCTGGCGGCAGTTTTCTCCAGCACGAGGCCTTATTGCTTAAACACATCATTTCCACCTGTTTGCTTAAAGCCAAAAGCAACAAGGCTCGGTCCTTCTGAGATGAGGTTTGTGTAAAGCTTTTAGGCACCCGTGACCCCAAAGAAACGTCATGTTTAAAACAAACAAACAAAATTGGAAGGGTAGAACCGAGGTGGGGATAGGAGAAGAGAGCGAGGTGGAGGAAGGGCCGATGCGCCCAAACAGAGATGGAGAAATAGAGAAGCGGAGAAACTGCCCTCTCCCCTTGGTCACAGCGCTGCTTTTGTGACTCACTTTCCAACTCTGGTACCCAACCAACCCGCCCATTCTCCACACCTTCCTGCCTGAGAGCTGCTCCTGCTACTCAATACTCACCCTTACGACACCCCACCCCGGATTACTGCACAGTCTACTTGGCCAGAGGCCCTCTCCGGGTGTAGAACCCGCCAACTTGTTAGTTAAGATCACTGGAGAGTGCGTGATAAGGAGTCTCGGGAGCCTGCGGACTGGGTACCAACTGCCGCGCGATGCTGAAGGATGCGTCCCTGGTACTTCCCCCTCTGTCCGGTGCCATCTCGCCTCCCCTTACCGTTCTTTCTAGACTTCTTCTCATTCATCTATGCTCGAAGCCTTTCTCCCAGAAAATGCTGAACTTTGGGGAAAGGGTGGGAGGAGGGGGCGCGAGGGGGGCGGGGAATCTTCTGCTGCTGGTGCCGAGCTGCTAGGCTCGGGAGGTAACTAAGATTTAGGGCTGGGGCGATTTCCAGCAAGCCGCAGGAAGTTCCGTGTTGAGAAGTGATGGGTTGCTACAAAAGGGAAAGACGAAGCTTTGAAAGGATTTAATTAACCGTGTCAGGGATAATTACCCCTGGACAGTCCAAATTAGTTTTGCATAATCGCTCAGAACCATATGAATTAACTTATAATATTGCAAAGAGCCCGGGGAATAACAGGAGAGGGATCGTTTTAATTACTGAATCAGGGTCAGACCAGCACAGCCTATTTCTCACATTTCCAAAACTTTTCATGGTTTTTAAAATATTATTCCGTTGGGAGAAAACGATGACTTTAAAGACTTGAGCCCTTATGAAGATGTGCAGCTCCGGGATGGCTTCTGTGAACAGGGAAACAGGTTTAAGACTTCTCGGTATAAAATCCTGAGACTTCCCAACTCAAAACTTGGGCGTTCCTGAGCTTCGTACACTCCACCCGCCCTCGATCTATC
Source organism: Peromyscus eremicus (assembly GCF_949786415.1). NCBI lineage: Eukaryota > Metazoa > Chordata > Mammalia > Rodentia > Cricetidae > Peromyscus > Peromyscus eremicus. The sequence goes on along the minus strand of NC_081425.1, from coordinate 6,627,951 downwards.
TGCCAGTGCCCTATCATTTTCCTTCTAAAACTGAAATGCTTTATGAACTTAACTTGTCTCCAGTGGAGACATGCCTAGCACTGGAAAGCCAGCCCTCTGGTTAGAATCTGCCACGCTGCACGTCTATTTTAAAACTATTAGCACGACAGAATAAAGCCCCACGGAGGCCAAAAGTTGTACATTTCTGTTGGCAGTGATTACTCTTCCGAGTAAATCCTTAAAGTGCAAATAAGGAATACCCTAAAGATATGTGAACAAATTACACCGATTTAAGTGGTGGGGCTGCTCTGCAAACAAGATAAAGTGGTCAGGCAACTTTCCCCTCGGAAACATGTTACTGGAAACTGGTGGAGTGCTTTGAGCAGTCTAGATGTTTTCAATGGGCTCTCTTCTACTGGTTCATGAATGCCTTCCCCCACCCCCGAAAGATAATGCAACTACTTGGGTTTTTTTCTTTTTTAAATCTTTCCTATTCACGATTAAAAATGTGATAAATCAGGTTTTTGGCTCTGAATAACAATGGCTTGATTTAGATTTCCTAGTAAATCTATTCAAAAGTGAAACAAAGACGGCCTTTGGAGGATACCTTACATTTCACCTGGGCCAGGCACCGTAAGGGCAATTCAGATAAAAATCTTGTTAGGTACTCAACAAGAAATAGAGGATTTTCTCTTTTCCCTGGTTCAGGCTTTATTTAAACTCTTTGTTCAAAAAAAATGAACAGAGTGATAATAGGATTCTAATTTACAGATATAGCTTAGACGCATCTAATATTAAATTAGAAGATCGCACAAGAAAACCATTTACACATAAAAGTTAAAACCAATATTTAAACTTTTAAAACTTTATCTTACATAAAGCCAAAATGAAACTAAATACATGTTAGCAACTTCATTCACAAACATTAGTCAAAATATATACATTTAAAAAGGAACAACAAAAGCTATAATTTGAGGAAGTTTTTTTTTTCTAAAATGTATTTTATCATAATTTGCAAGTGAGTTGCCGACGGTCTAGAAAATCAGCTAATCTGAAAGGGAGCTCCAAAAAACACATGGAAACAGTTCAGCATGGGAGAGGAATGCTAGCTGACAATGAGAGGCATCTTTCAAAAACAATTCTGTGCTTTCTTTCTGTTTTCTTTTTCCAGTTTTGCTAAGTAATAAATATATAATTATGACCCAGACAAAAAAGTCTGATTTAATCTTAGATAAAATTGCGATTCTGAAATAGATCCGCAATTCTTAAAAGTTAACTTTGACATTTGCTTCAACATGGTTTTTTTTTGTTGTTGTTGTTGTTTTGTTTTTTTGAGTCTAAAACCGACTCAAATTTAGGGCAACGAGAATAACACATTTTCCAAGACTCAATGTTTTCATTGACATTCACACATTTACAGTCTTAAGGTGGACTCAGCCATGAGGGGAAAGTAGCAAGCAGGCTTTCCACGCGTTTGTAAACTGCGTCACAAGTCCAAGCCAGCGGACTCAGGCAGACTCCTAGGAGATTTTCCAGGGGTAGAATATCCAGCTGACAACTTCCACCCTACATGTACTTTTTGCATTTTTCCCCCTTGGGGAAGAAAAAAAAAAAAAAGAGCTCCTGCTTTGATTTGCATACGGGATGAAACAGAAGACAGGGTGATCATCTCTCATACAAAGGCCCGATTCGAGCCGGTCACTGGTCAAGAGTAGATCCGGTACGGGGTCTGCAGAGTTCTGCAGAGTTCAAACAGAAGGCGGCCCGGAGCCACCGTCCTCTAGGAAGCTAACGACCGGTCATCAACTCTCCCCTTTGCAAGATATTTCAGACCTAGCATCAGAACCGGTTGCATGCAACACAGACCGAGGAGGACTGGGGGGCGGGGGGCGGGGGGCGGAAAGATGAGACACAAAAAAGCAAAAAATCCAACCGACAAAACTGGAAAGCCCACCATGTCACAGACTTTCTCCTCCCACCTCTCTGGGTCAAAACGCAACAGGTTCCGAAGTGCAAAGCAAACCCCGAGCTGGCGCACACACCCTCGCTCCTAAAGTTGGCTGCAGAAGTGCGGGTGGGAAGGGATCCTAGCATCCACTCGCTCGCTCGCTCGCTCGCTCGGCCTTTCAAGCCCCGGCTGGCAATCTCCGCCTCTGCCCTACACCTATACATCTATGTACACACACCCCGGGCCCCCAGTCGCCCCGGGGCGCACGGGGAGGCCGCGAGTCTCGTACCTATACATATATGTACACGTGCGCGCCCAGGTCCTCGCGGGTCGGCCCCGCGGGGTCATAGCGCGGCGGCGTAGGCCGCGGGGTAGGGGTCCAGCTGAGGCTTGCCCATGCCTGGCAGCAGGATGTAGGCGAGCGGCGGCTGCAGCCCCGGGCTGGGCCACGCGCTGCAGTTGCACGGGATCATGTAGCCCGGGTTGCCCGGGCTGGGGTGCGAGTGCGTGTGCCCCCCGGCGGCCGCCGCGGCCGCTGCAGCCGCCGCCGCCGCACCGTGGAAGGCCCCCGCGCCCGCGGCGGGGTACCCGAGCGACGACGCGTACGGCAGGCCGGACGACGACGACGAGATCTCTGCCATCTTGGAGCCCAGGTCGAGCAGGGAGTAGGGGCTGCCCGCGGCGGCGGCGGCAGCGGCGGCGGCGGCGGCGGCCGCGGACTGCGGGAAGAAGACGCGCGCGGCGGCGGCCGCGGCGGCGGCGGCCGCCTTCTCGGGGTTCGCGAGCAGGGACTCGGGGACCAGGCCGCCGCCCGCGCCTGCGTGCAGCCCGGCTCCCGCCTTGAGTGCCGGGTGCTCGGCGTCCGCCACGCCGCCCAGGCCGTAGGGCACCGGGAAGGCGAACTTGTCCTTCTTGAGCAGCGTCTTGGGCTTGCGCCGCGGCCGGTACTTGTAGTCGGGATGCTCCTTCATGTGCATGGCTCGCAGGCGCTTCGCCTCGTCGATGAACGGCCTCTTCTCCGACTCGGTGAGCAGCTTCCACTCGGCGCCCAGGCGCTTGCTGATCTCCGAGTTGTGCATCTTCGGGTTCTCCTGGGCCATCTTCCGCCGCTGGGCCCGCGACCACACCATGAAGGCGTTCATGGGTCGCTTGACGTGGTCCACCGGCTTGGACATGCTGTCGCCGTGCCGCGGCTGCAGCCCGCCGCCGCCACCCGGGCCCTCGGCCTCCGCCCGGAGGAAATCAATGTTGGCTGCCAGCGGGGACCTGCTCAGCCGGCGACCGTGCGTCCCGGCGTCGCTCCCGCTCGGGAAGAGGGGAGCAGAGGACCAGCCCAGGGCCGGGGCGCTGCGTCCCGGGCCGCTTTGGTCTCTCTGGCCGAACTCTAGGAACAATCCTCTTCGGGACCCTGGAACTTCTCGGCAGTGTCCCCACTCCGCGGTGGTACTTTGCCCTCTGCTTTCTTTTTGTCCTTCGGTCCGGTTGCCTTTGCTCGCCAACTCCCTGCAGGTGGCCACTGCCTGGACAGGCGCTGCCCTGTCCTCTGTCTGCAAAGCCTTAAATGCCAAGCAGCCCCGAAAGTTGAGTGACGGAGGATCTTGCACCAAGTTGAGCCGAGGAGCCCGCTGCCGCGTGCTGCCAAGTGCCAAAAGGGGCTCTCGGCCGCTGGAGTGTTTGGGTTTTCCGCGGTGACTTTCTCATTTGACAGAAGCAGATGGGAGTGGGGGAGGGGTGGCCCGCGAAGAGGAAGAGGAGGGGGAGGGTCTGGGCGCGCAGAGCACCGCGATGGATAGAAACACAAACACACAACCGGCGGGTCTTCTCGACTGGAGTCAGGGCGCGCTGAGGGAACCCCCAATCCGATAACTTTGCCGAGGGCGGGCACTGTCCCCTGGCACCTGCCTCGAGAGTCTCGTCCCCAGGCTTCCGCGCAGGAGAGGTGAGGAAAGAGGTGGGATGAGGTTTTGAGCAAGCCTGAGTCGCCGGGCCTCAGTGGAAACCGTCCGCGTTCTCCGAATCGCGGCGAATGCCCGGGGCCATGCTTGCTCCACTGGCACCTAGCCCCTCCAGGAGCACTCCAGGCGTGGAGGGCGGCGCCGTGCAAGGCAGCTGGCCGGGCCCGGGCAGCTTCTCCTCCTGCCTTCGGTCGTGGTAGCCAGACACTTGCAACTAACTTCTTGCAAGTTTCCGGCCCCGGCTCAGCCGCGCCCCTCTCGGTGAGCGCGCGGCGAAGCGTGCGCCCGCGTGTGTTCCGCGCCCGGGAGCCCGTCTCTCCCGGCTTCTCCCGGGGCCGTGGGCTGGATGGGTGGGGGGACCCAGGTACTGGAGGAGGGAGATTAAAGAAAACGCGCCATCACCTCGGATCCCGGGTCTGCGCTGGGGCCGCTCCTGCTTTTCCCACTCCGGGCCCCTTCCGGGCCCAGGCCGTCGCTCCGCCGCTCCCAAGGTGGCTGGAGCCTTCTGTACCAGCTCAGGTGAGTGTCGCCACCTGCGAGTGTAGGCGCCGGCAGCGGGCGCTGGGTGTGCATGTCCAGCCGCGACTGTGTGTGAGTGTGTGTGTATATCCTGGGTGTGCGGAGGAGGAGGAGCCCGGGACTCCAGGAGGGAGGAGGGACCAGCGGAGCCTCCTCCCGCTTCCCCCTCCCGACCTGAAATTAGCAGGATCGCGCCCCCCCCTCCTTTCGCCCCCTCCCAACACTCCTCCTCCTACTCTTTTTCACTTCGAGTGCAGGTTTAGGCGAGTGGAGAGTCCGCCGCGCGCCGCGGAGTCTGCGCACTGTTTGGCGCTTGGCAACCCTTGGTGTCACCGGCGGTTGCCCCTATTCGGCCCAGCGCTACCATGGCTCTGCTGGCGGCTCCAGAAAGCCTCTTCTGGGAGAATGAAGGTGGTACAGCCGAGGAGCCGAGGAGCAGAGCTTCAGGAACTACAGAGGAAGAGGGTTAAGCCTGAGGAGGTGTGGTGGGGGCGGGGAGGGGGGGCGTCTTTGAAAGTGAGACTGTTCCGAAAGGCAAGAAAGTGCTCATTTTCCTCGGAGGAGGGCCAGATGTGACTTGCAACGGACGCTTCCCGCATTTTCTTGCCTGCTGATGCACTCAGTCAGAGGTAGTGGAGCGAAAAATAGCCTAGGATGGACAGGGTCTTTTTTGGCAAGCTTTTGGCAAAGGAGTGAGCCTAGGCTGAGTCTGAATCCTCATCTGAATAACCAGGTCTTTCATAATTGTCTTCTGCCTTGTTTCGCTGTCTTTTAATCCTGGTCATCAGAGGCATCTCGGTGTCATCTCTTTAATATTCAGTCTCTCCACCGCATGGTAGGGGGAAGGTGCCTCAAATCAGGAGTATAAATCATTTCTCTAAACAAAATTTAAAAAACATGCTCCATACTAGACAACTTTTGTGCTGTTGAGCACATTTTCTTGCTTGGTAATTAGAGCAATTATAATTGACGCTCTGAGGAGAAATCAAGCAGCATAGTTTTGTTTGCCCCCCTCCCATCTTCCTGGGACTCCCCCTCCCCAGGTAGTCACTGCTTCAGGCAGTTGGCCAGCTTCCTGCCTTTGGCTGTTTGCAAGCAACACATTTGTATAAACAGTTAATTTTTTTTATATCTTCTTCCCATTTATGTTCAATTTGTACACACCCCGGACCCTTAAAGCACTGATTGTAATTATGGCATTGATGTGAATTGTTTCGCGCGTCTATTTATTTAAGAATTAGGCTTGTTTTGTTGCTCGTTTAAAGTGAAGAATAGCGATTGCGTTTGAGAATGTTGGTTGGGATGACAGACGGGCCAGTCAGCAGCGGCATGTTGAGTGGGTTTCTGTTTTCCTTAGCTGTCACGTTTGCCAATGCTTGTTTCGTATCGTTTTTGCCTTTCTGTTGCTAAAACAACTGAACTGATTTCTCTAGAATCATACTTCTTTAACACACTCTAGAAGACACTGTCATTCACAGGCTCTGGGTGGTGCCATGTTAAGACACTAGCAGGTGTAATTACATAGACTAGGATATTAAATATACTGTTTCATGATGATAAACTACAAAATTACCATCTCTGAGCTTTCAACCTACCAACTTGTATAATAGGTTTGAGACAAAAATATTACACACTGTCACACAAAGAACATGTAGATGAGGACACAGTATATGAAAACTGTTATTCACTAATTCTGAATGAAGTTAGGTCTAATAATGAAAATTATCTTGACATAAAAATATTGAAGATTGAAGAAATTAATTCATGTTGGTATTTTAAATGATTTTATGTGCTTCAAATTTGTCTTTAAAATCTTCAATAAATTATGATTGCACTGAAATGTTTGTATATATGAGCAAAAGCTATGCTTACATGTGCTATGTTGTCAAAATAAAATACATCAAACTTCCTCACATATCCCCAGTATAAACTGTGCAATGTTGCCTTTTTAGTGAATGAATCGAGTTAAAAAGTTCTGTAGAGAGCAAAGACACAAAAGAAAACAACTGTGTGTGATTCTTGTTTTCACTAAACAAAACTTGGTGCATTTCAAAGTAGGAGGGTTTGATTCATCAGTTCTGGATTTTTGAGGATCAGTATTTTTGGCCTGAGACCTTCACATCCAAGAAAAGAGTACCCCAGTAATTGTGAGATGAAGGAAAGTAGTGTGTCCCTGTTACCCATCAGCCTTTAGACCTCTGGCCTGAACCTGGCTGAGCTTTTAATAAAGGAAAACCCCAAGCCATTGTTATATATACATACCAAATGTAAATTGACTTCTAATTCGCTCCTATGTTTTGGTCATATTGGTGGGGTGGTATGTGCTCAAACAGCTACGATGCAGTCAGTTCTGTCTGAAAGATGAAAATCTACTTTGCAGGAAATGGAATGGCTGCTGGAAGGAAGTTGCAAAAAACAAAGACATTGCAGAGAATTGTGAGTGTAATGGGTCTTGTTTTGTCAACTCTTAGTAAGCATCCAGAAACCAGGATGGCTGGTCAGTGGCACCTGAAGGGTCTGTTTTCCTTAGGGACACAGTAACACCTGGAGCCACAGATGTGTCAGATGGGAAACTGAGACACACTTGCAGGAAAAGTCTGTGGGCGTCCAAATACTGTTTCCTTTTCCTTTTCCCTTGTAGCCTCCTCTGTAATTGGTCTCCTTCCAATCCTAAAACCTTCACTAGGAGGCAGCAATGAGTTTGGTAGGAGCAGGAAAATACCTGGCAACACAAAACCAGCCAGCTCCGTTTCCTCCTTCCTAAAGGATGCTGAGGTCCCAATAGGAACCTAGACATGTTCCTCCATCTTTTCAACCCTCCTCCTCTTCCCCACTTCCTCCTCCTCCCCCTTCCTCCCCTCTCCCCTCCCTCTCCCCTCCTTCCTCCTTCTCCACCCTCCCTCTGTATGGTATTTCAAACTACAAGGTTCAGGAAGCAAAGGTGATACCTTCAGCACACAGAGGCCACACCTCTTGGTGGGACTCACCTGGACGGGAAGAGCTGAGGCTCAGCTCTTAAGCACACACTATGGAAATGCAATGCAGTCTATTTGACCTGTCAGGAGGGAAAAGGTGACCTGGTGACAGCAGCCAACCTTATTTAGGTTTTGTCACAGCTCTGCTTTCCTACTCCTTTTAGCCCCCAAAGGTGGTGATGCCCAATACAGGGTCCCAGTGAATTAAAGAGACAAGAGCGGTTTAAATCAACGGCCGCACATGAGGCTGTTTCATGTTGCTGTTAAGTTTCCATCTTTCTGAGATTCCAGTCCCTTGATTTTCATTGTTCCTGCTGTGCTTGCGAACGAAGGCTGCACTGGCCAGTTTTGGAAACGCCTTTCTCTTTGTGACTGTGTCCACCAAGAGGGCTGGCATTGGCTAAAAGAGCTTGACCTAATATCAAAGCAAGAAATATCAACACTGTCCCCTTCCGCCTCTTCAGATTCCTGCCCACCCCACAAAAAGAGCCCTCTCTAAGCTAATTTAAGACAGGCAGGGCACAAAATCCCAATTTTAGGTCTTAAGATCCTGCAAAAGTAGCTGAGAGCTTTAATTCTCTGTAGCTAAGTGCTTTCAAGCCAGTTTTTTTGGGGGTGGGGTGGGGGGAAAGGTGCTCTGCTTGAGGAAACCCAGAAATGCACAGCCTGTCATGTGACCTGTGGTGTTGAAGGATCCTCCCAACTTTCTGGAGTTCTCAAATGGAGACTGGCTTTTGGTGGGGTGGGTCAGTCATACATTACCAGCACCTTCTGTTCATTAGAGAAAGAAGAAACCTGAGAGAATTTTTCCTAGACACCCCTCCTACTGACTGGGGACGCGCCTGTGGGTGCTTTGGAGTTCATTTGAATAGTGATTTTCTAGCTATCAGGACTGAGTTCTTAAGGTATTGGCTTTTCACATGGATTATCTTTCTGGGTTTTTAGGAAAGCCTCTGTAAGATAAGCGTTACACCTCTAATTTCCATGTTGGAAAGTGAAGCTTTAGAGCAGGTAACTCCACCGCTGTAGCTCAATGGCAAGTGACTGGATCTGCACGGTGCTGATGACTTCAACCTCCACCACCCCAGAGTTCCAGTGGGCAGAGTCTCTGGTCTTCCCATTTTCTTACCCTCTTTGTGACTCTGTTAGGGCACTCTGAGGGGGTGCAGGGGAGTGGCTGATGGCAATCCTCTTGTAAAGTGTTCCAAGAACCCACAGCCTCTCTGAGGATCCATCCCCACAGTCCACGCGGTCTGGTCTGCTGCCAGCCTTCCTTGCCCATGTGGTGTCCCCTGCAACCCACTGCTCTCGAACCTTGGACCTCCCAAGGCAAACACTGAGCCACTGCCAGCCTGAGTAACCCAGTCACTAGCCTTCCTGATAGATAGCCAAGGGCTGCTAAGTGCTCTCAGAGGGTGTTATCTAATCTGAGCTTCTCACTCCCTCTTCTTCCAATCACTCTAGTTTCCTTTTGTGAGCCACATATTTGGCTTAACCCCAGTTCCCAATTCATGGTACGTTCTCATAATTAATCAACCTATCGCTTTTATTATTTAGTCAGGCATATTTAATAAATTAACAAACATGCATGAATCCACCACCCAAAATATAAAATGTGTCCATAAACTTAAATCTAACTAACATGTGCAGTAGACTTCTCACCAGCCCCAAATCCAGCATAAACATTTCACTTCTTTGATGTTTATATAGTTTAAAAACACCCGATGTATCCTTAAAAATGCTTGTTTTAGTTTTTTTTTAACTTGTGAAATTTTTCATCAGGAAATTTTCATCGATAATCTCTGTTGACTTCTTCCATCTAACTGTGTTGTTTGGATCCGTTAGCGTTAGCACGGTCCCTGCATCGGCTCATCTTAGCTGCTGTCTAAGGTTTGTGCAGACATGCTGCAGTCTGTTGCTGCCTTCCTTGTTCATGAGCGTGTGTAGGCATTTCCAATCACGTCGCCTGCTGTTTGTACAGAGTGAAATCTGTGATGTGGGGAATTCACTTCCTGATATGCCTTATTTCTAAGTGGGCCCTTTACTGGTTTAGTTCATACATGCATATATGTATGTATACACACACACACACACATATATATTATGTGCATATGTATATAGATATATATATACATAAACAGATGTTATTTGCAGCTATGGACTATTGTCCTTTGTTCAATATCTGTGGGATGTTTGATAAATATTCACATTTATGTTTGATATATTGTATATATATTATACATATATACATGAATAAATTTCATTATCTCTCAGATGTTTGGTCTTGCAGGAATTATTCTCTCATTACCAGAATCCATCTGAAACTGATCTTTGTATGTACCATGAAGTTCATTCATTTCCACGTACATCCCCAGATTTTTAGAACTGTTAATTGGAAGAGCCGCCCCTGTGCGCTGTTCATTACTGCTCCCTTGCCCAACTGAAAGTGATGTGCATTGGTTTCTGTGCTTGTGGTTTTGCTTTTTAATTTAGTTTAGTTGTTTATCTGCTTCTGCATTATCTGGTATAGCAAGTCCTGTCGTTGTTATTCAAAAGTGTTTTGAATACTCTCAGACTTGTGCTTGTACACAAATCTCAGAACAGAATGTGGAGTTACAGATATTCTTTAAGACCCCAACTATCTTTGAAAGTCTTTAAAATGAAGACTGCTATAAGCCTGTGTATGGAGAATTGAATATTTATAATATTGACCGTCTAATCCACGAACCTAGTATCTCTTCATTAATTTTGCTGAAATGAAATAAATTTTGTTTCTCTCAATGAGATCTTCTGTGTGTGTGTGTGTGTGTGTGTGTGTGTGTGTGTATAAAATTGTTATATCTCTATTATTTGTAGGATTTTAGTGCTTTTAACTCCCATTTATTTATTTACTTATTTATTTAGGTTTTTTTTGAGACAGGGTTTCTCTGTGTAGCTTTGTGCCTTTCCTGGAACTCACTCTGTAGCCCAGGCTGGCCTCGAACTCACGGAGATCCTCCTGCCTCTGCCTCCCGAGTGCTGGGATTAAAGTTGTGTGCTACCACCGCCCAGCTTCCCTTTTATTTTGTAAGTTAGCATACAAAGTAATGTTTTTATTACTGCATTAATAAATAATGCATACCACTGCATTTTCATACATTTAAAATATTTAACATAATAATTTAACATTTATTAACAATAATTTAATAAATAATTAACAAAATAACAAGAACGTTTATTGCTAAGATAAAGAGCATATTTTAAAATGCTGTCTTTTAGAGGTTTAATTTTCTGCTTGTCAATAAGTTAGAAATCATTTGATTTTTGTGTTGGTCTTTAAATGGCAACCATGTGACACCAATTAAAAATGTATTCATTTACCTACGTAGTTCTGAGACAGGGTCTTCCCATTCTGCCCAGGCTGGCCTTGACCCATGCTGTCTTAGCATGCACCACCACAGGGTCACTTTAGACTCAAATGATTCATTTTAGCTTTTCTACATTAAAAATGTCTATAAATCCTGAGCGTGTCATCCTCCTTTCTGGCCCTATGAACTTTATTTCCCCCTCTTACTTTGCTGCCCACGTCATTCCCGAGCAGAGAAGACATCTTTGTCTCTGTCTTGGCCTGAGAGTGGTTTCCAGGAGGAACTTGCAAGTTTTCGGTGTTTTGTTTGTTCTCATAACTTAGAACTTTGAACAATCCAGTTATTCCTGGCCTCACGCCACCAAACCACATGCACCTACACATTTCCCCACAGTCTTTCTTAGTGATCCTTTTCTTAGTTTAGACAGCTGGTCAACCGAGACACCATGCCTTCCCTCACCAGGCACACAAGCTTTGTATTCACTCCTCCCTCTGCCCAGCCTAGATTTTTGCCCATAAGTTGTTCCACTTGCTTGGTTTTCTTTGCTTGTTCTTAGGCCATTGTGCTATCAAATCTCACAGGAGAAACCATTGTCCCTGTTTATGCTTTATCAGGGAAAACCTCCAGGGCTTGAGAGATGTCTTTTTCATTTTTTCCTTGGTCTAGCTCCAGCACCCTATGTTTGGAGGACAGGCTAGAGCCCTCAACCACTCCAGAAACTCCATACCTATATAAGGATGCCTGTTTTACTTAGTTTTTTTTTTTTTTTTTTTTTTTTTTTTTACTAAGTATTTGTTTCCTTTCTTTATACTCAGGAGACTAGCCTGATCTACAGGGCGAGTTTCAGGACAGCCAGGTATATACAGAGAAACCCTGTCTTGAAAAACAAACAAACAAACAAACAATAAAAAAGTCAGGAAAAGCAAAGCCATAATTCCTTCTAATTTTTCTTGCATGAATATGAGAGGACCTTGAGCAGGAATTCTGATGTATTGAAAATCAGTGCTTGATCTGACAGCATCTGTGCCCATCGGTCCAGCTGCCTGAAAAGATGACTTATGACCTCAGTGGACTTCTCACCGCCTGGTATTTGTAGAGATAATAATGCATTCAGATGCTTTGTGTGTGCACTAAAGGTTTCTGCACACTGACTTCCTAGTTGGCCTGTCCTCTTGATAGTTATGGGTCTCCAATGTCACAGTCCAGTCCGTTGTCAGGAGCGGCTGGACCACAGTGCTGGTTTCAGCTCTTTTGACGCAGTGTCAGATGCTCATGCATGTACACTGTCGAAGAGCAAGGCCATCTGTTGCTGTCCCACAGAGCTGTTTGTCATGAACCCCATCTTTGTTTATTCACTTAAGACAAGAGGGGCCCTCATTGCGTCACAGCTTTGCTTTTTAGATGAGATTCTGTCTGCTGTCAGGACACATGGGAGTGACTTGGGAGGCTAGGAACAGCTGGACAAGAAAATTCTCTCAGCTGCATTCACTAGCAAGAGCTTCAAGTAACTTTTTTAGGAAACTCCTTTCCTTTTTTTATGACTCCAACAGGCTCAGTTAACTACCCCCTGCTTAATGCTTCATATCCTAGCCCATCTACCATAAACTAGTGCCAGTAGCTCTTGGTTACAACTATTAACCCCCCAGTGTTTCCTCATTCAACTTTAAATGCCCCAAAGGCAAGGTCTATCTTTTTGATCTTTATACCTCAGCACCAAGCAAGGCTCCTGGCATCAAATAAGTGCTTAATAAATGGTTGACAAATGAGTGAATCACACATGCTCTAAGTCCATGTATGCACAAGCAAGGATAAAAAACAGGCTGAGGATTTATGATTCACACACAGGATTTATCTCCTTAATTAATTAATCTCCATGATGTCTAGAATAGTATTATAAATACCAAGACTTAACACACCTCCAAGTAAAAACTCTATCTCCTAACCTCTGTCATCAAGACATATTGAGTAGGGGGCAGAGAGATGGCTTGGAAGTTAAGAGCATTTGTTGCTCTTGCAGAAGACCCTGACTTTGGTTCTCAGCACCCATATGACAGCTCACAACAGCCTGCAGTGGGAGTCCCAGGGTATCTGGTACCCTCTCTGGCCTCCCTGGGCAACGGTTCACACATGGTGTTCATACAGATGTAGCATGAAGAGTCTTATTAATAAGATCAAACCCGGGGCCAGTTATTGGGGTGAATGCTGGAAGATCAGAGAAGCAGAACAAGCCACAGCCACCTCACCTTGTCAGTTCCCCAGCTGATCCTGTTTCCTCAGACTGGAATCCATTGAATCATCATCCAGAATGGGTCTCAGCTGAACTGTGCTGCCCAAAGCCTAAAAGCTTAACCAGCCAAATGCTTCTAGTTTCTGGTCCTCATGCCTTATATACCTTTCTGCTTTCTACCATCACTCCCTGGGATTAAAAGCTCGCTTTCTGGGATTAAAGGTGTGAGTCACCATGCTTAGTTGTGTCCTTGAACAGATGGATTTCTGCCTCTGGAATGCTAGGATTAAAGGCGTGTGCTACCACTGCCTATCCTTTATGTTTAATATTGTGGCTGCTCTGTCTCTGACCCCAGATAAGTTTATTAGAGTGCACAATATTTTGGGGAACACAATACCACCACATACAGACAAGTAGCCACACATATACACATATAAATAAAAATAAAATAAGAATAAAGACATATCAAATGTGACTTACCCTTCCCATTCTCTGTTACCAATTTGTGATTATTCAACTTCTTAATTAATAAAAATAAAGACATATCAAATATGGTTTACCCTTTCCTCTCTCCAAGATCAATTTTTGGTTATCCAATTTCTTAATTAAAATCTCTTTTGTTTGTTTTTACAGTTCTTTATTTAGTGTGTGTGTGTGTGTGTGTGTGTGTGTGTGTGTGTGTGTGTGTTGGCAGACAGGCCATGGCATGTGTGTGGAGGTCAGAACAACTTGAGAGACTGACTTCTCTCCTTCCACTATGTGAATGCCGAGGATAGAACCTGGGCCTCAAGACTTGGAGACATGTCCTTACCATCTCCTTGGCACTGATGTCTATAATTTTAAGTCATTACTGAGGGTTACAAAACAACATTTATTAAAGTTAAATTGTAAATGTCTGGCTGTGTTTTTAGTAGTTCCTTGACTATAAAGAAAAAAGTTATAATGTGATTAAGTCATGCTTTTGCATTTTTATAAAATGGATTCTATACTCTTGTTGGATATGTTCTAAAAAAGTCATTCTTGGAATACTTTAATTGTAAATGATACAACTTTTACTTTTAAAATTCTTTGGACCTGAGGCGGTGAAAGTTTAGGGATCTCCCAGGTATATGGAGACAAGCCTCTATCTAAACCATCCATTTGGTCGACTTCATTCTGAAGAAGATATTTCCTTCATCTCTTCGAATTGTACTGGTTTATTTATGTAAGTTTAGTAGCATAAATTGTAAGAAATGATTTTCTTTTAGGTTTTCCCCCCTCACATAGTCTGGGCTGATCACAAACTAAATGTAGCTGAGGATGACCTGACTCTACCCCCTCCCCCCCCCAAGGGCTAGGACTGAAAGTGTTCAGCTTTTCACCTGGTTTATATGGTGCTGGGGATTCAAATCCAGGGCATTTTGCATGCTATACAAGCACCCTACCAACTGAGGTCAATCTCTGGACCTTTTTTGTTTCTTTGTTTTGTTGTTTTGTTTTTGAGACAGGTTCTAGCTAGCCTGGAACTCACAGAGATTTTCCTGCCTCTGCCTCTGTAGTGCTGGGATTAAAGATGGCGTGTGCCACCATACATGGCCACAAACTTAAAAAAAATTTTGTTTCTTGGCCAAGGAGACATCTGGGGTGTTGGTTGTGTGTCTGGGACTCTATGTGGGATCCTGACGCAGAACTACACTTCGGTGAACTCTTCAAGTCACAGGGTGGTAATCAGACAGGCAAATTCCGTGTGAGGGGAAGAGAAATACCGAAATCTACTAGAAGCTTTCATACTACAGTAGTTTTAAAGAGTTATTCTGACTGAGTCCACATGTTTTGGGATGACAGGTAAGTGCTACAGAAGACACGTCACCGTTTATTTTCTGCCAGCTGTGCCCATGCTCAATGATTACATACTTCAGGGGAGATTAAAGATGGAAGAAAGTCCTTTGTTAGCCCTTCATGAGAACTGAAGTCTAATAATTAGTCCACCCCTAGAATCTGAGTTGGTCTTGGTGACTTGCTTCACCAATACGGCACAGAAGTGTCATTCTGGGATCTCTAAGAGTAGCCATACGAAGCTTCGCGGCTTCTCCTTGTGGTTTCTGGTATCTGGAAGCCCCCGGGCTGCCGTGTGAAATTTGCAACTATTTTGAGACTGCCTATAAGATATGCTGGCATGTAGTGCTGGCCGATTCAGACCTTTGGGCCATCCCACCTGGCATGGCAGACATAGAACTGATCCTGTCCCAGAGCCTTCAAAGCAGCTCATGAACCAGAAGATTTCACCAAGTGACTTTGGGATCATTTGTGAGACAGAAGAACTGCCCAGCTTAGCCCCGTCTGATGCCCAATTTATGAAATCATGGCATAGGAAACCACTTGTTTTATTAAGTTGCTGTGCTTTGGGAGGGTTTGTGATGCAACAACAGACACCTAGGGCAGTGTTCATCTAGAAATCCAGCTTTAGCAGCAGCTAACCAAACTAATCTACCATTTTACAAGTGGATTTTTGGTGAAGACTCTAATGCCTTTTGTCCTTGGAGAGCCAGATTTAATCTTAACAATTAGTATCATTGCTGTATTTATTAATGTAAACACAGGCTGTAGAATCTGTAAGAGAAGGCTTCCAATACAAAGAAAATAACTGAAGAACTGGAAATGCCTGTAGTGTAGCTACACTGTAGTCCTCGTCTTCACCCCATCCCCCTTTGTGAAGTCATGGACAGTTTGGGGGCTAACACAGGGAGAGCTGAGACCATTCTAGCAGTATTGTCTGTTTCATGTTAATTACCTTTCCTTTCCAATTCTAAAATATTTAAGCTTTGATTTATTCACGGATGTTGTAGGACTAAGTTCTCCTTCCTAGAATTTCCAAAGGTAGAAAACTCACTTTCCACTGGCGTGAGACCATCTCTATCATCATGGAAGTTGCTTTTCAACTGAGTGATTACAGATTAAAGGAAATTCTTTTTTTTTAAACCATATATATATGTGATATATAAAGTCCATAAATAAAGGTCTGGAAAGATAGCTCAGTGGTTGAGAGCATTGACTTGGGTGTGGTCCCCAGCATCCAAAGGCAGCTCACAATTGTCTGTAACTCAAGTTCCAGGAGATCTTATGCCCTCTCCTGGCTTCTTCTTCTTCTTCTGAGAATACGAGGCACATAAGTGGTTCAGAGACATACAAGCAGATTATATGTGTAAAATTAAAATTAAAAATTTAAATCCCTATATAGTTCAAACCTGAAGTATTAGACTATCTTAATTAAAAAGATGAACACACAGCATCTAATATAATTCCTCCTAGATATTATTTCTCTGCAGTTGGGAAGATTATGCAGTCCTCATTATAGAGGTTAAGTTAAGGATCCTACCTCCTATTCTTTTTAATCCCTTAATTTCTAATTTCGAATTGTATGTGAATAAGTTATACTCATTTGGATTGAGAAAATGATCTGCGCTTACACAAAGCCCAATTATACATCTAACAATGACAGTGTTTTAAAAAAGGAATAGAAACAGTCATGGCTACAGGATACAAGGCTTCACCCCCAAATTAACATATAACAACACATTTGGATGATGTTTATTTGGTAGTGTTCCATCTCCTTCGCCATAGCCATAGGCTTCTGCTTTCTTCTCTTTTTGGGCATACATTACTTAAGGAAAATATTAGTAATGTCTGCAGAGATGGATTAATACATTCCATTACTGACTGGACTCCTACTCAATCTGATGAATCAGTGGTTTTGTGGTTTCTGAAATCAACAGAGCCCATCAATTAAAACACATATTGCAATTAATGTTTTTAATTGTAAACACTGAATAGGATGCTGCCTTAGAGAATAAGCAATATGTGTTAAAAAGGCAAGTTGGAGCAGCGCCGTAGATGGAGCGCCACGCAGAAAACCCAGCGTACTGTGTTTGCTACATACAAGCTGCCAATTCAGCTTTGAGAGTCTCAGTCTCTTCTCGTTAAGATGATAATAACAATACATCCCTGAGCTAATGTGTGAGGCTGTTAGCACAAACGAGGCAACACACGTGAATGACGGGAATTTCCGCTTCTGATAAAGCATCTGTGAACTTCTTAAGCCGGGAATGGAGACAGGTGCATCTGGTTGACTTGGGCAGTGGGCACGGTGGCAGAGCGGTCTGTGTAGGAGAGAGAAGCTGCCTTCCGTCTGGATTGCTGCGACTGGGACTCTTGATTTTGTTTTAAGATAAATCCGAGGTGTGCTTACCCTGCCTTCCACATTGACTTAGGGTCTCAGCACCCTTCTTGTCTACTAGTTCCAGAGCTTGGCTAACTAGTAAAGCCAACTGTCACTTTATATGAGGAATATTAACTTTTATAACTTGCTTACAAAAATATAGTTTATACAGTCTAGAGAAAGGGCTCAGTGATTAAGAGCACATATTACTGTTGCAGAGGACCCAAATTTGGTTCCTAGCACTCTTTTTTTTTTTTTTCTCAGAGCTGAGGACTGAACCCAGGGCCTTGTGTTTGCTAGGCAAGTGCTCTACCATTGAGCCAAATCCCCAACCCCTAGGTTCCTAGCACTCTTGTTGGGCACCTCACAACTGCCTAGGACTCTGTTCCATGAGTGTCTGATGCTTCCAGCTTTAATGGGCACCCGCACTCACACATGTGCGTGAATACACAGTTTAGAAATAATAAAAATCAGTATGTGAAAGGGGTAATTGATATACACAATACAATTCACTCATCTATGTGCATAACTCAATTTTTTTTTGGTGTAGTCACAGAATTGTGTGACCACCACCACAGTCAATTTTAGAACATTTTGAACACTACAAAAAGAAATGCCATCCCTATTATCACTTGCTCTCCATTACTTCCAAGTTGTCCTCCTTCAACTCAGCCCAGGCAACCGCTCTATAGATTTGACTGCTCTGGGCATTTCATATGAACCAGATCTTGTGATATGTGGTATGTGATGAGAGGCTTCCTTTGTATAGCACAGTGTTTCAAAGTTCATCCAAGTTGCATCATGCATCAACGGTTTATTCAGTTTTATTGGTGAATAGTATTCCATTGTGTAGACACTCAGTTTCATTTATCCGATCATGAGCTGATGGACATCTGGGAAATGCTCACAGTAGTACCTATCTTAGCTCAAATGATTTGTTATTTTCCAAAACGATCATGTCAGTGTATATTTCTATCAGCAGTATGAGGGCTCTAATTTTCCCCACATACCCACTATCTAGGGTTCTTGAGAGAAACAGACCCATGGGGAATTGGCTTGTGTAACAATGGAGACTGGGAAGTGCCAACATCTATTATTAGCAAGCTGGAGAACAGAGAAAGCCGGAGGAGGAATTCAATCTGAGTCTGAAGGCCTGAGAAGTGAGAGGCTGGAGACTGGAAACCCTGGTCCAAGTCTCTGTGAGGACCTGAGACCCATGAGCTCCTGGCTGTGAAGGCAGGAGGAGCAGGATGCCCCACTCAGGTGGAAGAAAGTTCCTGTCTGTTGTTTTGTTCTGTTTGGGCCTCAGCAGGTTGAGTGTCCTGTCTACACTGGCCAATAATTCAAACGCTACCCTCTCTTCCAGAAATACACACACACACACACACACACACACACACACACACACACACACAGACCCCTTTCCTAGCTCTCTTGCCATCCTTTACTCAGTCAGATCATAAAACTGCACTCATTTCTATGTGTCTTTTTTCAATACAGTAAATCCACCTGGTGTGATCATCTATTCTGTGGGTTTTGTTTCAGTTGAGTGATGGCTACCAAGGCCAGAGCTTTCCAAGCACGTTTCTTGCACCTTTGGATTGCTTCTACACCTTCTTGGGAAAATGCACACTCAGATTCTTTGTTCGTTTTCAATCGGGTCATTTGCCTTTTATTGCTGAGCCCTAAGAGTTATGTTTGGAATAAGTGTGGACCCCTCAACTCGGTTCTTTTCCAAGGTTGCTTTGGCTGTGACACCACTTGTATTGTCAGATTCACTTTAGATCAGCTTATGCAAAGATACTGGAATTTTGATATGTGTTATGTTCAATTATAGATCAATTTAGAAAGTACTGCAGTCTTAATAATATACATCCTTTGAATCATGAACATGAGAAAGTTTTCCTTTCTGAAAACTTTTCCCAAGATGCTATAGTTTCTGGTGAAGAGGTTGCACTTCTTTTGTTAGGTTTATTCCTAGGCATTTGTTTCTTTTTCATCGGTGTGGTTTTAAGTAGAATCTACTTCTTAGTTTTATTTTCAGGTTGTGTGCTGCAAGTGTGTAAGACTGTGATTGTTTTTATATACCAATTGCGTTATTCTTCAACCACACTAAACTAAGTTTTTCAGTTCTAATGCTTCTTAGTAAATTCCTTATGATCTTCTATATACAAAATGCTGTCATCTTGACAGAGAACTTTTCTTTCTTTCTCTCTAATAATGATGACTTTATTTCCTTTTCTTGATCAATTCCCCTTGCTTGACATTCACTAGAAATACTGGACTGAAGTGAAGCTTTAGTCGGCACCATTAAGTATGGTGCTACCTGTGGGTTTTGCATAGATCACCTTTGTCATTTGGGAGTCTGTCTGTCTGTCTCTGTCTCTCTCTCTCTGTTGAATAAGCACATTTGAAGCCATAATGGGTTTAATCCCAGCATTCTGGAGGCAGAAATAGGTGAATCTTTGTGAGTTCAAGGTCATCCTGGTCTACAAGGCTAGTCAGGGCTACATAGTGAGGCCCTATTTAAAAAAAAATCATGATGGGATGTTTAATTTTGTCAAATGGATTTCTGTATCTATTGGGATAGCAATATGACCTTTGTCTTTTATCTTATCGACAAGCAATTTGTTTGCAGAGGCAACCTTGCATTCTTAGTTGCAAATCTCAACTGCTTATGAGATATGAACATCTCACACATTCCTGGATGCAGGGTCCTAGCATGTCTGGACTGTTGAGGCTGTCTCATAGATGGATGTGTTTTCTGTGGTACATGAACATGAGCAGAAGGAAAATGTTTCCTCTTACAGCCCTCAACTTTTACCTGAGCAGAAGGTTTCCCTGGGTCTGAAACCCACTGGAGTACTCTGCAGATAAGAGCTTGCCATCTTTCAAAATCATGTGAATCAATTCCTTAAAGTGAATCTTCTTTTTTATGCATATGTATGCTACTTTTGGTGGAACAGAGCCACCAAAGAGTCCCAATGGATACATTGATTCACTGTAGTTCTGGTGGGCTTACTCAGGGCTTCTGTTAGTTTTGGTGGTTTAGTCTTTATAGGATTTTCTTCTCTCGGTTAAGTGATCTAATTTGTTGGCACACAATTCTAAGACTACTTTTATAAATCTTTAATTTTCGTAATCTATCATTATCATTAGTTTGGTGATAATGTCCCTTTTTAATTAATAGCTTTAATAATTTTAGCATTTTAGGCCAGGCGGCAGTGGCGCATGCCTTTAATCCCAGCACTCAGGAGGCAGAGCCAGGCGGATCTCTGTGAGTTTGAGACCAGTCTGGTCTACAGAGTGAGATTCAGGACAGGCACCGAAACTACATGGAGAAACCCTGACTCGAAAAACCAAATATATATATATTTTTTTCTTTCTTTTCTTCCCAGTTCAGATCAAGGTTTGGTGGTTTTGTTGATATTTTTAAAGAATCAACTTATGGTTGATATTTTGTATTGCCTGGTGATCTATTTTAGTCATTTTCACTGTAGTATTTCTTTTTTTCTGATTTCTTTAGGATTATGTGGATCCTCTCCTGAGTTGTAGGTAGAAAGTCAGGTTATTAGTTTGAGACCTAAGATCTTTCTTCTATCGTTGTTTTCTCTAATCATGATTTAACCACAACTTTGTTTTGTTTTCATTTTTATGTACTCTAGATTGCATTCTGATTTTGTATTCCTTGCTTTTCTGTTGTTGTAATAAAACACTCGTGACCAGCCAGGTGTGGCGTTACACACTTTTCATCTCAGCACTTGGAAAGCAGAGGCAGGTGAAATCTCTGAGTGTTTGAGGCCACTCTTATTTACACAGTGAGTTCTAGGCCAGCCAGAGTTAGTTGGAGAGAACTTGTCTCAAAAACAAACAAACAAACAAACAAAAAACCCCAAAACCCCAGCAAAACAAGACAAAAAGCTCACCACCAGCGAGGCAACTTACAGAATTAAGAGCTTATTTGGATTTATGTTTCCAGAGGGTTCGAGCCCTGATGGCAGAGGCAGCAGGTGGCGGGGGAGGGAGCTGAAGGCTCTTGTTTCACCGTGTGAACAGGAAGCAGAGATCTTGAACTGGGGATGGTGGGAGGCTTTGACATCTCAGAGCCTGGCCCCAGTGACATACTTCCTCCAGCAAGGCCACATGGCCTAAACCTATCCAAATTCCGTCACCACTGGGGATCAACCTTAGGAGACATTGTCATTCAGACCATCATGAATTTATTCACAATTTCTTATTCAGAAGTGTATTCACTATGTTTTGCACAGTTCCTTGTAGGTTTTCAAAATTTGCTTTTGTCATTGATTTCTAATTTTGCTTCCTCGTGGTCTGAGAACATGCTTTGTACAATTTGCATCCCTTGAAGTTTATTGTGGCTTGTTTTGTGAGCTAACATGTGGGCAATCCTAGAGAATGTTCTATGTACCCTTGTGATGACTGTGAATTCTGCTGTTGTAAGTGGTAACCGTCACCCTACAGGTGCCTGTTATAGTGATATTCACGTGCTGTATTCTATTGTTTATCTCGTTGTTCTAAGGATCATTAAAGGTGGGGTGTTAACTGGGTGGTGGTCCAGGCCTGGAATCCTGGCTGCTTGGGAGGGCTGAGGCAGGATGACTATGAATACAAGGCCAGTTTGTGCTACACAGTAAGAAAGACCTTGTCTCAAAATAATGTCATTTAAAGGGTAGGGGGAGTGGGGTGGAATGTATAGTTCAGTGTCAGAGTACTTGTCAAGCACATATGAGATATTGACTTTATTCTACACACACACACACACACACACACACACACACACACACACACACACACGAGCGCTAAGGTGGGATATTAAAATTTCCAAATATTTTTTATATTTTCTTTCTTTCCTTCAATTCTGTCAACATTTGCATATTATGTAATATATTTTGGATTCTGTGGCAAGTTACACATGTGACTTTAATTGATATATCTTCCTGGTAGATGAAACATTAATATTGTAACATCTGTGTTTCTAGTGGCCTTTGGTTTAAGGCTTGTTGGATAGATCTACCCCACTTTTCTTATGGTGACTATTTGCACGATGCATCTTCTCAGCTGTTCCTTTCCCACATGTTTGAAGACCCATACCTTCATATTTGCAAGTAGTGGATACTTTAGAAGCATTTGATCTGATAATATTAGCACTTGTGGGTAGAGACATGCTTGTATAGTCACACTGTTTTTTTTTTTTTCTTTATTGATGAATGTAATTTTTTTGTTAATCCAGCCTGTTTTTAATGTTTTCTATTGTGTTTTTAAATTTTGACTTATTAGTTGTCTCAATTTCTTTATCGAGTGTCCCCTTTACACTGCTTTCTTATCAGTATTCTGTGTCGAGTCCTTTACTTCACTCCTTTACTTGTTCGTCTCCTTGAATCTCGTGGTGGTTTTCACAGCTAGGTTTTGGCTTTTGAACTCTTTGTCTGGCATGTCAACCATCTTAATCGCTTCGGACTTGATTTTTTGGGGTATTGTGACCATCTGAGGAGTAATATTCCACGTTTTCCATATTTCTTACTTTTCTGTGTTATAATTTGCATACACAATAGGGTGGTCATGCCTTCCAGCTTTATTCACAGCTCTTCTTAGTGAACAGGACACACTTGAGGGCTTGACCTCCAGTTCCACTCAGAGAAGAGAACACATTCTGCTGTAACAAGAACCACACCAAGCCCAACCAGACAGAAATACAGCTAAAATCAACCGACGTCCAGTACTCCACCAAAAATAACCATAGGAAAGAAAATGGCAAAAGCAGTTTAATTAAAACATGAAGTTAAAAATGAATTATGCTGTGTTAATTATGTTAATAAAGTCCATTTTCTCTTGAAGTATGAGATATCTGCTGTCACACTGCGTGACTCATACCCTAGGGCCTGTACCTCCTCTAGAAAAACACTGGTCTTAATAAAGGCTTCCGGTTGTGTCTTAATGTCCCTGTTAATCTGCCTACCTCTGCTGCTATCATACTCACATGTTGTTAGGCTCTTCTGTTTGGAGAGACATAGCTTGACTGTTTAAACAACACCCTGGGGCATAAATTGCTCTACAATATAATAAAAATAAATGTTTGTCCTTTTGCAGAGACAGTGTCTAAAGCCAGTCTTGCGGATTTGTTTCAACACAGCTCTTCTTAGCTGTCCCTTCTTCCTGTTATCTTTGCTCTGTTTTTGTCTAGGCTCCAGTTTAGACTTTACTTTCTGGAACTTCCTTTTTCCTCATAATTGCTAACCTCTAAAATCTCTATTGTTTTGAGACACTCTCAGGCTTGGACTTTCTCACAGTCCTAGATCAAGTCAGTCCCTTTGGGAACACTCCAGAGACCTCTGTTGTTATGAGCTGCTTCTGCCCCTGAGCAGCAGCCCTTTGTCACTCAGCAGTGGAAGGTGAGGCTGGCCCACTTCTTCTCAGGGTACCAGGTGTCTGAAGTAGCTTCTGGTATTCTCATCTATATCTCCTGGTATGGAATCTGGAACTGGGCCAATGGCAGCCATGGCATTAGTATTCTCAGCCTTCTAGGCCTGGGGTAGAACCTCCATCCTATGTGTCCTGGCTGATGGAGAAAGAGCCCCCAGTCCGTTGATGCAGTTGGTCAGAGGTTAGTCTCCCACAAGGAGTGAGGGTAGGGGACATGCTTAGAGAAACTCTGGAGCCCTTGACTGGCAGATGGGATAGAACAAATCCTTTGACATTCTTCAAATCCACATTAAGTAGACCTGCTTTATGTGCTGCCAACTCTTGCTGTTCTGACCTAGAGTTGGTGACTTTCCCTAAATAAATGTCTCTCCATTTGTTGACTGCCCTTAAAAGACGTTCCAGAGACTTTAAAGTATGTTCTGCTTCTCACCTCGATGTTTCAGGAGCCCCTTCACCTTGTCTTCCCACCGTGTTCTTATTAGCTCTGTTGGTCCAAATCAATGTAAGAAAAACCAAGGCTCTGGTCCTGAGTCCTGGGCCATTCAGCCACCTTGAGGTTGTGGCTAAGAAAGGGTTGTGGTGTAAATCTTTCACCACCAAGGAGGATATCACCAATGGGGATAAAGATTAAATAAATAACAACAGGGAACATAATTTCTACGGTGAGGAAAAATACACAGAGGACATATAGACCTTATTATAAGTAAGAAAAAACTGCTGAAAAATTAAGAATAACAATTGCATGCATTGAGATTTGATTGAAGAAGGAGCGTTTGTCTATGAAAAGCTGACGTATAATTTATAAGTTCTATTAGAACTCAAATTATTAGTTGATGTAATTATTTTCCTGGAGCCGATGTCATTTATCAGTGCTGGGGTAATTACATTGACTTATAAAGATTAATATTTCAGAATTAGAGCTGGGTTTTAGATCTACCTCTGCTATCATTTCCTCACTACCTATGTTATCGACCTCATTGAAAGCACATTTTATTGTAAGTTTTGTTTTGAACACAGTGACTTCTTCATTAGTAAGAATAAAGAGACACTAAGAATAAGTAAGAATAAATAAAGTAAGAATAGAAAGACAGGATTTGGTCACCTCTAGGGAATCTTTTGAGCTCTGAAGTTCTACTATTCTACATGACCTGGTTGAAGCGATCATTCCTTCAGTGACTCAGCATCTGCTCGTTGATTATCTAGGTGTGAAGTGCTGTGTTAGGAACCGTAGACACGGCAGATATAATCTATGCTTTTATGAAAGTAACGGTTATTCAAGCAATGAGTAGAGGTCCACTGAGAGGAGAAGCAGGGTTAATGTGTGTCAGGATTTCCTCACACGTCTGGAAGGGCGGCAAGCACTTTAGAGACATGTTTCTGAGGAAATGAAGCTGATGTTTTCATTAGCTCTTTCTCCCAGTTATAAGAAAACAAGAAATTCCAAGTAATGTAAATAATTTGAACTTTTTTCTTTCTTTCTTTCTTTTTTTCTTTTTCTTTTTTTTTTTTTATTTTTGTAGCTCTGGGGTTGGGGAAGGCTTAACCTTTGCTTCCAAGTGGCATCCTCTGGGAGGGACATAGTCTGTATGGAGAAAGCCTTTAGGAACAAAAGTCTTCTGTTGACAGAGCATAACAAGGATCCCTGATAAGAAAAACTCTGGGGAATAAGGACCAGCCCCAGCATCATAGAAGGATGTAGAAGAGTGGTCTAGAGCTGAAATGTGTTTGGAACCCATGTTCCTGTGGCCTTGATATCCCAGAACTCACAGATGCCTTTGCTCCCTGTATCCCTGATCCTGTCCCAGTCTCAGGGAGAGTCTGCCTGTGGCGTTTTATTTTTTCTTGGGTTCCAGTGAGTCACACAGCATACATACCCTTTAGCCATACATGTTTACCTGTAAGTGTTCATTGCAATGAGTCATTGGTCTGGTTCAAGGCCTTTGGCTTCTGCTACACTTATCAGTACTGGGCCCTCACTGAGACTTCTCTTGGATATCCTGTGTCATGGAGATCCTGCAGCTTTGGATCTGCAGGTCCAGCCCCTTTACATGCTCTAGCAGTTCATAGATGAGGTGGATGTTGGGGTGGGTTAGTTAATGGCCCTCATTCTGGGCCTGGGTTGGTCGGCTTGCCAGCTTTTCCTCATTATCACCACCAGGGTGAGCTTTCCAACACTGCCCTGGCTAGATGACCCAGTGCAGCAGACAGCAAGGAATACAGTCAGTTCTCCTGCTCACACGCTCTTAGGTCTGGCTCACCTGCACTCACACCACCAGGGCCAGGTCTACTATTTTGCACAGGTGAGGTGCAGGGCCTGCTCTCCCAATTGCTGCAATCAGTGATGGGCAGGGCCAGCTCTCCTGCTTGTTACAGGTGGCAAGGAGTCAGGGGAGGGCATATTTTCCTCATCCATGCCACCACATGGCATATAAGGGAGGGGGCAGGGGCAGCACTCCTGCTCTCATGCCCCTCAGGCCAGCTCACCTGCACCACTGCCAACAGGGTCAGCTCTATTGTGCTGCCTGGGCAAGGTGCAGGGCTGAGGGCTGCTCCTAAGAATGGCTGGTAAGGGGCAGTGCCAATTCTCCCAACCAACCCAATTCTCACAACCTCAGGGCAGCTCTCCTACCTACCACAGGTGATGAGGGGCAGGAGACAGGGGAGGTCATGTCTCCCTCACCTATTACACCATCTGGCAAGAGAGGGATGGAGTCAGACTTCCTATGCATGTTCCAGGGCTAGGTCACTTGCACCCCTGTCAACGGGGTCAGGTCTACTGTGCTGCTCAGGCCAGGTGCAGGGCCTGCTCTCCCAAGTGCTGCAGCTGGTGAAGGGCAGGGTTAGCTCTCCCACTCTAGTGACCCTGGGACCAGCTTTTCCTTCCTGCAGTAGGTGGCAAGCGGCAAGATGTGAAAGACGAGGGGCAAGGGGGGTATCTCTCCCTCGAACTCAACTGCATGACAGACAGTGGGCTAGCTCTCCCACTCTTACATCTTCAGGGCCAGCCCATTTGCACCCCCACCAACAGGGACAGCTCTACTGTGCCGCCCAGGTGAGGTGCAAGGCCTGCTTTCCCAAGGGCTACAGTTGGTGAGGGGCAGGGCCAGTTCCCTCATGCTGCAGCCAGAGAGGGACGGGGCCGACTCTGTGAAGCCTTATTCTCACTGCTTTCAGTGGCAACAGAAGCCATGGACATCAACACAGACCCCCAGGGTTGCTTCAGGGCCACAGATCAAGACAGGCCTGGACATCACCATGACCCTGAGTGGCAAGCAGGCCATCTACATCAGCCTGTTTTTTACTATCCTTACCTCTTCAGATCTGCTTCTCTCCCCAGCACATGAATTGTTCTACCCACCTCTCTCCCCCCTCTCCCCACCCTGTACTTGTTCACCATAATGGTGCCCTGCAGAACTGTGGCTGTCCTCCACATACCCACCCAGGATGAGAAGTGCTGAGTGGCTCTTGGCTGATTTCTGCCCACCCAGGTCAGGAGGCCTGGGCAGAGCTGTCTCTTAAACAGCCCATGGCTCCTCCTCCAACTGTGTCCTTCCTTTAAGAAATCTGTGATAATGATGGGGAACGTCTTTCTGTATGCTGTGAATGTGTTGCTCTGATTGGTTGATAAATAAATCTGTCTGGCCAGTGGTGAGGCAGAATAAGGTTAGGCGGGACATTCTAAAGAGAGAGGAGGAAGGAAGAAGACAGAGCAGGAGAGATGCTGCCAGCCGCCGCCAGGAGAAGCAAGATGTAAAGTACCAGTAAGCCATGAGCCACATGGCAAGGTATAGATTCATAGAAATGGGTTAATTTAAGGTATGAGAACTAGATAGCAAGAAGCCTGCCATGGCCATAGTTTAAAAGTAATTTCCTGTTTGTGTTTATTTGGGTCTGAGCAGCTGCAGGACTGGCAGGTGAGAGAGATTTGTCCTGACCACAGGCCAGGTGGGACACAGGAAAACTTTCAGCTACATAATAAATGCTGATGTCCATTAGAGTCAACAACAACAAACAAACAACAACAAACAAACAACAACAAAACTCAAAAACCCATTTCGTTCTCTCTTTGAGGACAGGTTTCCTAGAAAGAGAAGAGAAAATATTTGCATTCTCTCCTTCTTATACAAACACGAGAAAAAAGAATAGTGAAGAGGTTTCCTTCTGCAACTAAACAGAACCTCTAACTGTAGCCACAGTGATATTAGTGACTTGTAAAGTCACTGGGTCCTGAGGGATGTTTCCTTGACCAGCAAAAGAGGCTATGCTAACATGGTGAGTTTATGGATGTTGAGATGAGGTGATCATTATAGTTCAATGCTATCACAAAGATTCTTAGAAGGATATAGGAGGGTTGGTGTCAGAGAGATGACCACGGATGCCAGAGCTGATGAAAATTCACTGTGGTATATTCAAAAAATAGAATCCTACACAGTAATGAAAAACTTTCAATATTTACATTGAATGCATAGCAATCTGGGTGAATGTCACAGGATTCTTAAGCAAGAGTATTGAGCCATACAAGAATTCAGAATCACAATATTTCAATTTAATTTTGTATGTAAAAAAATTGCAAAGCTGATATCTAGTGTTAGAAGTCAAAAGATGGAGAAGACAGATTCTGATTGGCACAATTCAATAAGGGTGTTATGGAAGCTGGAGTGGATAAAATTCTACTTCTTTAGCTCTATGCCAATTAAATAAATGTGTTTATTAGTTTACCACTCAATCAATGATAGGATGAGAATTCATGTCCCTTTTCTGGACACTTACAGGAAAAGTCAAGAAAAAGGTAACTTGGGATACTATAAAAATGCAATATGTCTTTGGGGGGAAAATAAGCTAAAAACCATTGGCAGCCTTCAGAGGCCACCATCCCTGAAGCTGCTGGGTAGACTCTATGGTGTAATTAGCAGTGCTTTCTGAATATTACAGCAGGAACTGAGTAAGAAAAGGTCCTGGAAGCTAGCAAAGTGTCTGGAGAAAACTGGGGCAAAGCAATGTAGTGTTGGAAGTGAGCCACACTATGCTGATGGGTCTTTGTCAAGCCTGACAGGAGCAGGAGCCTCAGTTAGTACAACAATCATAGTAGCAGGAATTACCATGACGTGATCTGTGAGGGAATTGACAGATTAGCTTGAAGTAACAGAATAGAATGTGTTCAAGTCAGATTTCCTGGGACTCAGACCCAAGTTGATAGAGGAAACGTCATGGTTCGAATCTGAACAGTTCCCCCACAGGCTCATGGTTTGAAGGACTGGTGTGATTTTGAAGATGGTAGTGGTATAGGAGGTAGGCAGGGCTGAGAGAAGTAGGCCACCACATGGACCTTTCAGTGTGATACCCACTCCTGGTGCTGATCTGCTTCTTCTGCGTGGCCTGCCAGCAGCCCTTGACTCTCCCTCTCACTGTGGACACACTGCTCTACCTTGTCTTCCCCACCACAGTACACTGAAATCCCTTGAAACCTGAGCCAAAACCATGCCCCACTAGTCATTTCTACGAGGGATTTGGTGCTAGCAACACAAAAGCCACTAATGCAGACAATATGGGAGTCAAAAAGGGTGAGACCATGACAGGAGCCTAAACTCAAGAGGAGAGCCACACTTGGGGAGAATGAGTTTCGAAGTTAAGGGGTGCTTTAAGAGAAGATTAGGGTGTAGACTGTGGAGTTGGTCTAGTCAGTAGTTCAGGACTGAGCCAGGAATGGTGACCAAGTACCCCCAGGATATTCCAGCTCTGCTCATCTGAAATGGTTTTGAATTTGATTAGACAATAACAGCTACACTTAGGGCTTGCCTTAATGTCCTGAACCGTTTTGAAATTGTATGTGTAATACAACTTCCAGAACACCAGGGAAGGGAATGCATTGTCAACCATCAGCATACAAAATGGAGAGTGTTTGGGTATTGGGAAGTTTACTCTTACATGGCTCACAGGAAAGCGCAGAGCTACAGGGCTGGAAGGGACACAGCGAGGCGGCCCTGGGGATTCGGGTGTCTGACACAGAGGGGCTTCGCACTCTTTCCTCATGGGAAGAGCTGGATTTGTGCTTGATTACAGAATGTCACAGCACATCTGGCTGTTGATGAGAGTGGTTCAAAAGCCTTTGGCTTCTCTGCAAAGTATTATGAAAAAATCCTGTTGCCATATGTAATACGTTTTGTTATGATAATTGTGACATCTGAACCAATTACCTTTCTTGTATTTTCTAGATGGTTTTCACTTCTCTGAATGTTAAATGACTCAAAGTTTAGGCAAACAATGCAGATGTATCTCAACTTAAAAAAAAAAAAAAAAAGGAAATGTTTGTTTGTCCCAACAAATGTCAGGGTTTTGGGCATCATATCTTCCCATCCTTTAGCCTCAACAAGGGCTTCAGATCAGCTCCGGAGTCCGGGATGAAGCCCGTCCTTAGGTATGGCCAGTTCTGCCTTGGCTTCTGCTCTGACTCTCAGAAACATCTGTGGCAGGGCAATAATAACTCCTACCTGTTAGGAAATGAATTTTGTATCTACTACATCTGTATGTTGAAGCTGTAACACCCAGGGTGTCACCTTTGGAGGCCCATGGGACATCATGACATTTAGATGAGGTCATAAGTTTGGTGCTCCTGTGGTGGAATGGCATCCTTGTAAGAAGAGATTAGAATTTGATTGTGCTCTGCCTGGTGCGAGTGCGCTGAGGAGACTCATCAGTTAACACAATCCAGGAAGACACAATGAACTCCGATCAACATGAGAAGAGAGGAGAATTATAAAAAAGAAAAATACTTGGACAGTCCTCCTAGAGATGAGTCCCGCCCCACCCCACCCCAAATAATCTTGTTCTGTTTTGGCTTTTGGGACAGGGACTCATGTCGTCTAGGCAGGTCTCAAACTTGCTATGCAGCCAAGGACGGCTGTGAAATCCTGATCTACCTGTCTCGACCTCCCAAGTGCTGGCTCCAAAAACACCTTCTTTGTCAAGAAGCTATTATCAGGTTTCTCAGAATGACTCTTTTCAGGTTTTTGTGACTTTTGGGAAGTGTTTTCCATGGATCAAATCATTTTCTGTGCCATTCAGTTATGGGGAGGGTGTTAAGAAGCCAGGGAACAGGCAGGGATTGTTAGGGTTTGAGTGTGGTTTGTCTGGGCAAAGCTCATGCTGAAATCCAATTGTCAATGAGGCATGTTGGAAGGTGGATTCGGTGCAGGGAGAGAAGGCCCTTTTGTTAGGAAGGCAGTCTTGCTCTCTGAGATGCAAGGTGGTTGTTTCATATTGTGTCTCTTCTCACACATCCTCTTGTCCTTCGGCTTTCCACGGTGAGCGGAAACAGCAGGTGGTCCTTGCCGGAGCCACATGCTTGGACATCTCAGCCTGTAGAACTATGAGCCAAAATAAACAACCTTCCTTATCAGTTACCTGGCTCAGGCATTCTGTTACGGCAAGGAAGATGGATGAACATGGGTGCTGAAGAGAAAACAAAGAGGAAGGAAGAGGAGATGGTGGGTAAATAATGACAAAGCTAATGAAGGCCGACAGCAGGGGGGATGGTGAAAGACTATCGCAAGGCCACTGAAGGTCAGCAAGAGTGACGCAAAGATCACCAACAGAAGTTCATAAACCGCCAATGCTGGGTCTCATTAAAATGCTTTTTTCCCCTCACTATAGCCACAGCAGGCTTTCCTTTCTCTTCATCTCCCATTTTCAAATCCCATTATGTTCATTAGCTCTGCTTTTCATTAACCAAATAAAAAAATTCAAATAGTGTCTCCATTAGTGACAAGGTCCTTTCATTTCCTAGGTCACATTTTACAAATGTAACCTTGACTGGGCTATCTTATTGCTATTCACATCAAATAGTAGAACAAAATGCTAAAAAGTGACTTTTTGGCATTCTACATTATATTCAAGTGCCTTTATCCTTTGTGAGACAGACAGACAGATACACACACACACACACACACACACACACACACACACATACTTTCACGCAAATAATTTTTACCCTTATAGACACAAAGAACTTATCTTCTACTGTTTTAAAAATGTCTAGGTTATAATTTATAAACCGTCTCTTTTTAAGTTATAATCTATAATTTCTTCTTTATATGAAATTAAATAATTTGTGTAAACTATAAATAGCAATCACACATTTTGAATGGAAGCAAGGCTTTTTATAAAGACCATTTGTATATGCTTGGGCTATTCATGAGCCAGTTTTCAATGCCTCTGTGTTGTGGAAGGATTAAATTATAGCTTTGCAGTAGATTAGGTTTCTTTGTATTATTGTATTTACACATCTGGTTGGTCTTTTATGCATTTTTTTCCATCCCATCTTATAAAGTGATTAGGACATAACTCCTTCTCCATTGTGCTTATAAGAACCCATCACAGTATGGATTTTAACAGAAAAATTGAATACTTAAACTCAATTGTTGCATTGTAATTCTGTCTACGGAGCTACCTACCTACACTGAACTTTAAAAAGAAAATGCAATTAAAGGCAGATTGCCATGGACAAGGAATTACATTCTACCAATAGTAATGAGTAAACTTTGCCCACTCCTGACCCGAGATAGGCCAGCCACCTTTGAGCTTTCTATAGGACAACATGGACAACACTCCCACATCTTAACACAATAGGTGACATGTAAGAATACACAGAAATCACTTCTTTTGGCTTCACAAAGCTGACCCTTTGTGTCCCCTGAAATTATGGGCACATAATCCTTGAATGTGCTTTGTGGCAAAAAACAAATATAAAAAAAATCAAGCATGCTCTTTTTGTTTGCTGAGGACCCTGTGCAATATGAAAGTGAAATATTTTGTCCTAGCACTAAGCGATAAAATGTCATTCGTGGAATAATAGCCTTACCAGTTCCCAGATCCTGGGAACTAGATGAACTGAGTAACTCCAGATAGAGTGAGGGTGTTAGGAGAGCTTTTGCATGCAGTTTTCAGGCCCTGGCTATGGTCTGACATGGGTTTGTATGCCAATTGAGAACATAAACCAGGAGGAAATGGACAGATGTAAACTTTTAGCTACAGGAAAGGTACCTGGAAGTCAGATGTATTTGAAAGTCTCTGCCATTTCTCATTTGAAAGTGATAAGTGAAAGTATGAAAGGTGGTTTCTGCTTTTCCTCTTCTGGGATTTTTACTCTTGTGATTATTTCTCTTCTTGCTTTTGTCCAGGGCAAGGATCCCATAGCCCAGTAACTGGCTGGCTTAGAACAATGACAGAATGGGGATGATGAGTGTGACTTCAAATATTTTTATGTATTTATTTGAAGTGCTGGAAACTAAACCTCAAGGTCTTGTGCATGGTAGGTAAGTGCTCTACCACTGAGTTAAAGCTTCAGACTAAAAAATAATATTGATTTGGAGATAGAGTCTCACTAAGTTATTCAGTTGGCCTTGAACTTACTGTAGCATAGGCAGGCTTTCAACTTAACATTCTTCGCTTCAGCCTCCCAGGAAACTGGGATTCAAGGCTTGTGCATCAGGCCCTGCTAAAAGTATCCATTTAGTTCTGTCTATGAACTTGATGAGCCAAGATTTCACTGACCCTTACTCATCATAAATACTTAGGGGATTGTTGCCTATGATCAAGAAGAGAACCTGGAGGTCCTTAGATGCCACCCAAAACATTTAGATTTGTAGATTGGAAGTGACCTAAAATATAGACCTAACACACTTTCACTTTCAGGTAGCACAATATAATTGTCCCAGAGGCCTTTGAGGCCACACTTGAGGAGTGGTGATACTCTTAGCAGCTGGCCTATAGCATCTTACGTTGCTTTCTCC
Source organism: Peromyscus eremicus (assembly GCF_949786415.1). Classification (NCBI taxonomy): domain Eukaryota; kingdom Metazoa; phylum Chordata; class Mammalia; order Rodentia; family Cricetidae; genus Peromyscus; species Peromyscus eremicus. The sequence goes on along the minus strand of NC_081425.1, from coordinate 6,594,580 downwards.
AGCTGCGAAATCTGGAAAATCCCAATTAGGGCTGAGAAGGAGGAGGATTGAAGATGCTTTAGTAATAAATGATCCATTCATTTTATTTTTTTGGTATCTCTTCTCCCACTTATTTCCTTTCCCATAACCCCCCTTCCCACCCTATCTCTTGTCAGCTCTGACTGTGGTTTCTCTACTTATGAGAATGTGCATCAGACCATGACCAGTAGAGGCCATGGTATTGTTCTCAGCATGAAAACCTACATGGGTACTAGGAACAATCAGCCTTCCCATTTATCATTAGACCCGAAGCTTCATGAGTGGCAAAGATGTAAATTTATTTTAACCTTAAATCTTGAGCCTAATTCTTGTGTGTGAGAAGCCAGCAATAGGAGAGTAGTGCGATTGAGAGATACATTTCAATTAATTCCCCACCAATGCCCTATCTCTTCTGCATCAGAACCTTTTATAGTGTTAAAATTAACAATTATGCAGCTGATGGCTGGCTAAACCCACCAGGGGACCAAAGAGAGCCTCAGATAACATGACATGTATAAATCATTCAAGAGAACAATTCATAGAAGAAAAGTTATCTATGTCAGGGATGACATTGAAAGAGCCAAATAGGAGTCGATGGGAAGAAGGGACATTTAGGACCATTGTCCATCTCACTCTTCTTTTTCTTTAAAAAAAAATGTGTCATAATATACATTTTTAAAATTAATTATCCATTAGCTGCAAAATAAATGTCTTTTCTTGTGCTAAGGAAATAGTGGCCTTGGCAGTGAAAGACTCTTCACACGGGAGTGATACTAAAGAGTGCTGTCCCTAGATGAGGTGGGATGGCTCTTTGTAGAAGCACAATGAGGAGTGACAGGCAAGCTCAAGTTGACCAGTTGGAGTAAAAGACCTGCCAGTGTCATCCACTCATCAGTTACAGCAGCAGAGAGATGGAGGTCAAGAACTCTGTCTCTAGGCCACATCGATGACAAAGTTATAGGACGTCCAGAAGGATGTCCCACGGATGCTGGCTCCTGAGGACTCTCAGCACTGTTTTCAAGCTTCCTTCACTATCTGCACCAAAACCTCCAGAAGCATCTTTATCGGTGGTTTCATTCTTCAGTCATCAGGTACTATCAAAGAAACCTTTGTTTCTAATGAATATGTCACTCTTGATGTAGGCAACACACTCAGGCTTACACACACTCCGGGAACATCCGAGTTGAGCAGGACCAACCCTGTGGTCTCACAAATTTTATATATCTAAATCCTTTGCATAAGTTTATTCTCAATATATTTCATTTCATTTAAAAAGTCACATCTGTGTGACCTTATTTTGTCTTTCGTGGCTGTAGGCTTTGAATTGAAACTTCACTCACAGTTTACAGGAATATTTATTTGACTTGTTTGTTCCACATATGGGATAGGACAGGCTAAAAGCTTTGCTAAGCACGGGAGGTGACAAAATTGCCATATAATTTTCATTTCTTTAAAATAATTTATTCCTGCCCCCACCTTGCATACTCTGCCACTGGCATGCAGAAGAAATAAAAATCAAGAGAGAAGAAAAATGGTATGTTTTTTTGGACATGGCTCAATAACTGCATCACACTGTGGTGAACTTATTACTATTCATGAGTTTTTAGTGAAGTATGGATTATACTGTCCTCACTGTTACTTGAATGCAAAATACCTGGATAAAAGTTGTTTTCTTTTTGTCGCCAATGCAGTTATGTCTAAACACTTTCATGATGCTACACAACGTTTCGTCATTTGCTTTGCTGAGCATATTAATTATGATTTTGTTTTGATGCTTCATTCTCTAGGACAATGTAAATGTTTACTATCAAATATTGGTAATCAATATTGATGCAGAGATGTCATTGATTTGTGTAAACACACATTAAAATGTGGAATTTTTTTTTTTCTGGAGCTGAGGACCGAACCCAGGGCCTTGCGCTTGCTAGGCAAGCACTCTACCATTGAGCTAATGTGGAAATTCCCAAATGTGGAAATTTTTAACATGCTTAATATGTAGACCTAACCTTTCTGGAGAAGATGTTAACAGTTTGTCCCACAGCAGATAATCAACTAAGGACACAGGAGGATGAATCCATCCTGCTTTATAATGGAATCCACTCCTTGAGCTGGTGAAACCGCTCAGCAGGTAATGGCACTCAACTTTAACCCCCCAGGATCAACACAGTGGATGAGAGAACCAGCTCCCAAGAGCTGTCCTCTGAGTGCGAGTATACACATGCATACATGAATAAGTGTAATAAAAATTAAATGTAATGTCCCACCAACATTTTAGTGAGAAGAAACTGAGAGAAAATATCAAAATTGCTAAGCTGTCCCTATAAATTTGCCTACATTGGGCATTTCATAGAAATGGAATCACACAGTGTGTGTGGTTTGTATGTGTGGCTTCGCTGACCACGCACTGTTATTTGTGTTGCAAATTAGATGCAGGCAAGGAGGCCGGAAGCTGCTCACTCCCAGGAGGCTCCTGCCACGGTAGAGCCACCATCTTGGATAAGGGCACACTGTGCACAGTGTGAGCAACACTGCTGTTTCCTCTTGGTTCTGTGTCCAGTTCTCCTAGTGTGCTGTGTACAGTAGGAGACAATGGCTCCGTTGCGTTATTGTTAGGACACACTACCTGAATAAGCCAGAACTGGGCTCAGTTCACACTGCATATGCTTTTACCTTTGCCCTCAACTTTATTCTCTGTTTTTGCATTGTCTTTTTCTCTACTTCTTTCTTTGAAGACTTACTTATCTTTAATTATGTATGTCTGTGTGTGGCTATGCATATGTGAGTGAAGATTCCTGAGGAAGCAAAGTGAGGGCATTGGGTAGAGGGAGGCGTGAAGACCAGAAACTAGAAGCACTTGGCTGGTTAAACTTTCAGGCTTCTAGCAGCACAGTTCAGCTGAGAGCCATTCGGATATGAGGACACAGAGGCTTCCAGTCTGAGGAACCAAGACCAGCTGAGAATCCGGCAAGATGAGGTTAGCTGTGGCTTGTTCTACCTCTCTGACCATCCAGTGTTCACCCCAATACCTGGCCTCAGGTTTGATTTTATTAGTAAGAACTTTTAAGATTCCTGCTACACGGCTCTACAGTTAGGAACCCTGGCTGCTCTTGCAGGGGATCCAAATTCGATTCCCAGCACCCACATGGCAGCTTACAACCACATGTATCTCCAGTTCCAGGGGCATCTCATGCCTCCTATGGCCTTTATGGGCACCAGGCACTCATGTGCTGCATATATATATATATATATGTATATATATATATATATATACATATATATATATATGCAAACATATACTAAAAATAAATCTTTATAAAAAGATGAGGGCCCTGGATCCCCTGGAGTCAGTTATAGGTGGGTGGATGGTACCTGACATGGTTGCTGGGAACTGAACCCAGGTCCTCTGCAAGAGCAAGTTAAGTTCTCTTAACCAGTGAGCCATGTGGGATGTTCTGTATGGCAAATGTGTTGCTAATTAGTCAATAAATAAAACACTGATTGGCCATTGGCTAGGCAGGAAGTATGGGCGGGACAAGGAGGAGAATAAAGCTGGGAAGTGGAAGGCTGAGTCAGAGAGACACTGCCAGCCGCCATGATGACAAACAGCATGTGAAGATGCCGGTAAGCCACGAGCCATGTGGCAAGGTATAGATGAATGGAAATGGATTAATTTAAGCTGTAAGAACAGTTAGCAAGAAGCCTGCCACGGCCATACAGTTTGTAACCAATATAAGTCTCTGTGTTTACTTGGTCAGGTTTGAGCGGCTGTGGGACTGGCGGGTGAGAGAGATTTGTCCTGACTGTGGGCCAGGCAGGAAAACTCTAGCTACAGAGCCACCTCTCTAGTCCTCCTCTAGGTCTTTCAAATTAAATTGAATATTTAAACATTTTTCACATAAGTATCTACTGTGCTGGGTCTATTCACCTTCCTAACTATCCTTTACTTATCCTGTCCCATTTGTCACTCTTGTCCCCTACACAGTTCATTTTTACTTTCATGTCTTATCTACATACCTGATTTTAAGTATCTATTTAAAGTCCAGGAGTTGTAAATGGGAGAAAACTTGGTATGATTAGCTTTCCTTTTCTCCACTTAGCCAGTGGTTAAGGAGACATACAACCTCGGTAGAGTCCCGCAAGGCCCTGCTGTGGTGGGCAGGCCCCTGCCGTGGTGGGCAGGCCCCTGCTGTGCTGGGCAGGCCTGCCTCCTTCCTTCTCTAGTTCTTCTACTCATGGGGTCAGACAGCTTCATCGGCTGCTTCCAGCAGCAGCACTCACCCCAGCAGGCCACCCCAAAAGGCCATTTTTTCCCGTGACCCCAAACATGGTATTTGGGTTTGCCCAATGAAGAGTTACTCTTTAAAGTCCCCACGGCCAATGGTTGACACCAAGCTGTGTGAAGCTAGCTTTGTGCCAATGCAGTATTTTGTGTGTTATACATTTTAAAGTTTTGTTTTTGTTTTTAATTCTGTATTCGATCACATCCACCAGGGTGCAGGTGGCAAGCAAGACTTGAAGTAGTTTTTATGTGTTGTAATATTTCTTCAAATAAAGCACTTTTAGAAAGAAAAAAAGAGTCCCCACAGTAACAAAACCCTTCCTTTATTCCTCTTAAATGTGTGTCAGCAGTGCTGTGGTGCTGGGAGCAAACCAGGAGTGCACACAGGCCAGGCAGGCATCCTGCTGCTGGGCTACAGCCCCAGCTCTGTGAGCAGCTCTTATAATCCACGTCAATAGAATCACTACCTTTGCTCGTGGAAGTTACGAAAATGGTCTGTGGAGAATCTGAAAAGAAAATTACACTGAAGAAAATGAGAATCCTCTGCAATGCTGCCATCAACACTAAACTACTACGGGCTTTCTGAGTTTACATATTGTGAACACCTGTATTTTTCAAACTAAGTCGAACTATTGAACCTCTCCAATATTTGAGGGAGAAAATTAGTGATAGATAAGAACAAATCTGCTGGTGGTGGGAAAATTTATAGAAATTAAATTAAGGTTAGGCTGTGTCCAGGATTTGTATCTTTATCCCTCTGATTACCATCAGAGCAAGTATATTTCCCATATTTTGAAATATTTTCTTTACAACATGATTTTTTTTTTATGTCAGCATAGGGGCCTGGAATGGTGGCTCACATCTTTCACCCCAGTGCTCAGGAAGAAGAGGCAGGCTGATCTCTGGGAGACTGAGGCCAGCTGATTTAGACAGAGTTCCAGGCCAGTCAAAGTTACACTGTGAGACCTTGTCTCAAAGGAAAATCTGTGTGTGAATTGTGGCTCATTTTTGTTGTTTTCTGATTTGTTTTTACTATTAACTATTATTATTATTACTATAATTTATTATTATTTTTAACTATACTTTGTCTTATGCCATCAGGGATAATAATGTTCCCCACCAGAACCATAGTCTATCCAACAAAAGCTCTAGTACTGGGCGTGAGAAAACTTTTTGAATTGTTAGTCAGGGGACTCCAAGAGAGCTCCCCAACAATACTGGCTACTGCCATTGTGTTTTGTTGCGTTCCTGAATTTGAAGAGGAAGTACTACTGTTGAAGACACCACACACTTCAACCTAAGACTTTGAGGAACTGAGCTAGAACTGACCTGGAAGCCTCCTCCCTGAGGACTAATTCTCATGGTACTGGAATGTGCTATGAAAGCTGCCAGGGGAGAAAACACAGTCAGTAGTGCCACCACCCTGTAAAGCCTATGAACTAGAGGACCAGCATGGAAAGATATCCCCACTGGTGCAACAGGGGTACTTACTCTTGGTGGTAAACAATGGCTGGCTAATTGGACTTAAGGCTCACTCAATAGTAAGGGTGCCTTGTACTGTAAATGCAGCCAATTGCCCATGGCTAGTGAGGCCATGGAACCTGGAGGAGAACCTAAACAAATACAATTTCTAACTTTATTCTAATACTTACCATCATACCCGTGGATAAATTTCATTCTCATTTCTCAACCAAGTTTATTTTTGTAGCAAATGGAGATCATTACAGAAGCTGCAACTGATCTAACTTCAGAGACTAATTGGCCATGGGCTAGTTGATGCATCTACAATGCAACTCCTGCATCTAAGGCATATAGAACATCATGGAAGAGGAAGTGGAAAGACTTAAAAGCCAGAAGATCCAGGACATCTGCTCGGAGATTGAGTTTTCTATTATGACACGGAAGCTGCATCCTTAAAATCTCAACAGTCTGGTGGCCTAAACGAGACCTGAACAGTGACAAAGCAGTTGACAGGCCAGCGTGGATCAGAAGCTCTCATGAGGCCAGACGCCCAAATGAATGACTATAGGCAATTAATGACTGCTGAGAGCTGGAGAACCAGTTTTCCCAAGAATGAGTCCCCCAAGTGGTTGTCCAGTAACTACTTAGTCTACAGACATATATGAGCAACACTGTATGGACTCAGCAGGTTGCCTTTATACATTTCAATGCATGCACACATGTAATAATTATAATAAAAAAAACAATAGAGATAATGAATGAAAGTAGAAGGAGGGCTTGGAAGCAGAGGAAGGGGAACAGTGGGAGGAGGAAGCAGAAGACAGAGGAGACTGAACATGATCTGGGTATATTATATCCATCTATGAAATGTCATAATGAAACCTGTCAGTTTGTACAATTAATAAATGCTAAACAGAAAGTAAAATAAAATACCTGTATGTGAATTGTGACTTGTTTTTGTTTTCCATGTTTCACTATTAAAATTTATATCATATCAAAAATATATTGAATAAGCCGTTAGATAATCTTTGAAAGTGTGTAGAAGCAAATTACTGGAAGACATCACTGAGAGAATTGCTAAACCAAGACAAGCTTTTCCTTAGGGATATTTATACATATTGCTAAACTACCTTTAAAATATGATGCTGATTTATACTCAGACCAGCTTTGACTGGAATGGTCACTTTTCTATTTCTTTGGAAATAATTGTATTGTAATTGTCAACATATTTAGCTACTTTCATAAGCAGCAATAGCACCTTTGACTATTGGCAAAATTGAACATTCTTTACATGTTTAGGCCAGTCATGTAGACTGTTTAGTACTTGACTGTTTCCCTTTTCTTATCATTAGAAGTTCTTTGATAAGTCTTTGATCTTAAATTAAAATTTTGTACACCTATTATAGTGGGAATGAATAATTTTCTGGGTCTCTGGCCAATTTTCCAGCTCATAAGAGATTGGCTTCAGCTGGTATCATGAAGCAATCACGTAGGTATTTATCATGGTGCAGGCTTCATATCATACGTTAGTTACCCTCAACATGTGAGCTTCCTTCCTGCCACTCCTGTGTGGAAGGGCTTCTGTTTCTCCCCCAAGGCCATGTCTTCATTGTCCAAGATTATTAATCGTGTTTCTGCCTTTTAAACTCTAACACCTAGCACAGGCTTTGTACAGTCATCCTTAGAAACCCATATGAGAATCGGACAACTGGAAGAATAACAAGCATCTCAGCTTTGGAGATGTTCCATCACTAGAGTGTCTGTCACAGAAGCATGAGGCCCTGAGTTGATTTCAAGAATCTACATAAAAACCTGGAAGTGATGGCATTGGCTTACAATCCCAGAGGAGCCGATACAGGTGGATCCCTGAGGTTCACTGGCAGCCAGCCTAGCCCAACCAGCGAGAACCCTTGTCTCACAAAGCAAAGTGGGCTGAGGAGTTGTCTCGGTGGATAAAGTGCCTGTCCTGAGAACCCACACTGGAGCCCCAAACTCGTGAAAAAGCTAGATGCGAGGGTGTGTTCCTATAGCTGTAGCAGCAGCTCAAGCAGACAAGTAGATCTCTGACTCTTACTGACCAACCAGCCTAGCCAAACTGACAGGCTTCGGGTTTAGTGAGAGGCCTTTTCTCCAACAACAAAGGTGGCCAACAATTGAGAAAGGCACTCAGAATCCACTTTGGCCCTCCACACATGGACACGTGTCACATATTACAGGCAGAGACAACACCGTAACACTAACAACTACCTCAACACACACACACACACACACACACACACACACACACCAAAACCGTGTGGATGGCTTCCTAAGGACCATCACCCAATGTTGTCCTCTGACCTTCATGCGTGTGTAAACACACAAATCTGCACATACGTGAACAAACACACAGAGTAAAGGAATGCATCATGTGGTTTGAAAGGTAGTTTCTTACATGCCCATATTTTCTAATATATTTTTTTGTCAGTAATGCTGCTGATTCTGTTGGCCCCTCTCCTTTTCTGTAGTCACCTCTGGACTCTTGAGACAGATATCTGACTGGGCATCCTTTAATTTATTCACTTGCTGGTTGATTAGAGCCAGGCAAGGTGGCACACACCTTTAATCCCAGCTTTGAGGAGGCAGAGGCAGGTAGATCTCAGTGAGTCTGAGGCCAGCCTGGTCTACATAGTGAGATCCAGCCGAGTCAGGGCTGCATATGTACAATCCCCAAAATAAACTAAAATAGTTATGAATTTGAAATCAGCATCTTTTCCTTCCTAGGTTTTAATATTGTCTATCTTCTCTTCATGAGATATACTTTTAAGTACAGTGAACAAACACAGTGTATTATTTCTTATATTAAAGCCATAAGTCCTGACTGAATTTAGCTTTCTTAAATGTGCTATTAAAAAACTACGGCTCATAATGAAGTCTCTCCTTTGTTTTTTTTTAACTATATTTTATGATTTCAAAAAGCTATTAAAATTTTTTACCCTTCCTTTTACTTAGCAATTCAGATATATTTTTATCCTTTTTTAAATTTTTATAACGAAAATGCCAAGAATTCACAAGAAATGGACTCTAGGAATGAGACTCATTCTAGTGATGGTTGCTAAGTGTCTTCTGAATGGAGCAGGCTGGAGCTCCAGGTGATTCAGGGGATGGACCCTCCCTTCTCTCTGTTCCCTGCTCTCCCCTCCCATCCCCTCTCTTCCCTCCCTTTCCTTCACTACTCCTTCTCTTTCCTCCCTTCTCTTCTCCTCCCATCCATTTCTCTTCCCCCTCAATATATCTGGGTCTCATATAGCCCAGTTCATCCTCACACTTGTTATGTAGTGAATGACCATAAACTTCCAACCCTCCTTCCTTCACCGCACTGTGATTAAGGCATGTGCCACTTAGCCAGGTCTATGTGGTGCTGGGGGTGAAACCCAAAGCAAACACTATCAACTGGGCTGAAGCTACAGCTCTTTCTTATCGTTTCTTTCCCAGATTTTAGGAAGTTCCTATCTCAGCTCTTAGACAGTCAATGTGTTCAATGTGTATGAACTCACTGAGCAAGTTTTCCCCTTAGCCCATTTGCAGAAATGCCAACGGCGTGATTAGCACATTGAAGGCTCTTCTGGTCTTGCCCTGGTAACATCGGTGGGGCACTCATTCCTTTTTGGACAGTGCCCACTCATCTGGTCTTTGCTGACTCATTCAGTCAGTCCGTCAGTCCGTCAGTCCTCCCCACCCGCTTTTCTGCAGTGGAGGATGCTTTCGATAACATTCTCTTCTGTAGAAAGTGTGTACGATATTTTTCAGGAACAGCTGTTCCTTTCCCTGTTATTCTCTTGGTCAGGCCAAACTGTCATTTGTGTTTCGTGTTCTTCTTGGTCTTTCCACAAAGTACATCTCACTAACCCTGCCTGCCGTCCTGCTCCCTACCTCCACCACATGTTCTTTTCCCTCCCGTGCCTTTTGCGGGGGCGGGGGTGGGGAGGGGAGTGTTCCTTATTGGGGTTTTCCTTAAAGCTTTTCCCTGTGAGCCAGGAAATCGGCCTGGGCTGAGCAGTAACCGTGTCCTTTATATGCAGAAGCGGACACTTCTCCCCAAGGAGACTCAGTGGCAGAGGAATTGTGTGTGTGTGTGTGTGTGTGTGTGTGTGGCTTTCTGTGTCAACTTTAATCTCTTGTTGACTCGAAAAGTCAAACCAAATCAAATAAAACTGTATAACATCCAAACTCTGGCAGTCATCCCCAGGGCTGTTCTTTCTCCCTTCAATTCTTTTCTGTATCTCCATTTCTTTACTCCAGTCAAGTGTTTTCTGTTACTTTTACTGACACAAAGCTACCTTTTTATTACTGCACTCAATCTCCGACATGGCTTCGATGGCCACATCAGTGTGAAGCCTTTCTTTTACCTCAGTAGAGACTCCTTATACGGTGGTCACCGAGTTTTCAGAACCTAGGTTTGGTTCTTGAGGGCAGTGAATTGAATTCTGACTCATTAGGGGTGTCTTCCAAAAGTTCTCATTTTTTTCCTCTGAACATCGTATCCAAAATAAATATCTATATTTCCCCTGATCATATGAATCATCCAGTAGACCCAGGAAGTGCTCAGTAAACTTGCTGGGAGTGGACACATCTTAATGTATCGCATGCCTTTTGTAATAATAATAACACGTTCATCTCCACTCTTACATCATCTTTACCGCAGCAGGTAACATTGGCTAGCATCGCTGGGTGCCAGGGACTAACCCTTTTTGAGATATTATCTGATTACAGCAGCCAGATGGAACTTTGATTTTTCTCTAAAATAACTTACTTTGAATTTCTAGATCCTGTTGTAGCAGGACTATGGAAGCTTTGTCCTAAATACTTCAGGGGTTTCCATCTTTTGGACGGTTGCAAAGTTTCGGGGTGTGACAGAAACCACACTCCGTGCAGCCCAACTTCCGTCCAATTTCAGGAAAATTTCTTTAATTTTTGAGATTACATTTCCCTCTTCCTTTTCTTCCCTGCAAAGCCTCCCACTCCTTGCTCTTTTCCCAGTTTATGGCCTCTCTTTCTGTTAATTGTTGTAGCACTTGCGTGTGTGTGTGTGTGTGTGTGTGTGTGTGTGTGTGTGTGTTTGTGTGTGTGGTTGGGGGGCCCTTTCCTTTTCTGTAGTTACCTCTAGACTCTTGAGACAGATATCTGACTAGGCATCCTTTAATTCACTCATGTGCAAGTTGATTTGAGCCAGGCAAGGTGGCACATACCTTTAATCTCCTCACTGAGGAAGTAGAGGCAGGCAGATCTCTGTGAGTTCAAGGCCAGGCTGGTCTACACAGCAAGTTTCAGGTCAGCCACACTACATATAAAAAAATTTCAAAAATAAAATAGTTGTGAATTTGAAATCTGTTTCCTTTCCTTCTTAGGTTACATTATTGTCTATCTTCCCTCCGTGATACATACTCTTCAGCACAGTGAACAAGCATATACTATCTATTTCTTATATTTAAACCTGGAGTCCCACCTGCATTTAGCATCTTTTACATATTAACACTGAACTGCTCACTCTGTATGTTGCTTGTATGTATGCTTTCAGGACTGACTTTTTGATATTAGAAAAAGTTGGGGATCCTCCAATTTTCTTATCTGTAGAATCTTGGAATTACGTTAAAGGCAAATTATACTCTAGATAGGTCCTTTCTGGACCCTCTTGCTGCTGATATAACAAGTACTGGCCAGTGACACACGTGAGGCCTGGAAATCTCTAGGAAAGCTCTACTTTCAAATGGCCTGATGCTGGCTCCTCTTCATGTTTCCTGTATTAATTACAGATATATTGTCTTAGGGTTATCATTGCTGTGATGAAACACCAAAACCAAAGCAACTCTGGGAGGAAAGGGTTTATTTGGCTTATCATATCCTTTCCTATCACTGTTTATCACTGAAGAAGTCGGGGCAGGAACTCAAACAGGGCAGGAACCTAGAGGCAGGAGCTGATGCAGAGGCCGTGGGGGGTGCTGCTTACTGACTTGCCCCTCATGGCTTACCCAGCCTTCCTTTTTATAGAACCTAGAACCACCAGCCCAGGAATGGTACAACCCACCAGGGGCTAGGCCCTCCCCATCAGTCTGATTTTGCATACAGCCTGATCTTATGCAGACATTTTCTCAGTGGAGGCTCCCTCCTCTCAGATAGCTCTACCTTGTGTCAAGTTGACATAAAACTAGCCAGCACATATACAGATATAGATTCCTGGAGGTAAGCATTCTAATGACCATGTAGGAAATGCTAACTATCAAACATGTTGCTAAACCAATTTGAAAAATCATTTGCTCTTTGGACCCATTCTACAGGAGAAAGATTAATGCCCATTTTTAAAGCCACTTGTAGCTGGATGTATTCTTAAGTAACACTGGTGAGTGACAGAGGGCTTGATGTGTGATGGTCTGTCTTCGGCACGGGTCACTATTCTTCCGTTACCTTTATCCCGTACCACACAGATCCTCACTGAGGGGGCTTGCATGCAGTCATTGTTTTAAGCCTGCAGCTTCCACTGTGAATATAAACATAATGGGGTTGGTGACAAAATTCCATCAGTTTCTGGTCATTTGAGTATACAAGAATATTCACAAGGTTGGTTATGACTCTGGGTGAATTATTCCAATGTTATTCCATCTAACCGCAGCTCTGGGAGTCACAGCTTGTGTGGATTCTCCCCACAGTGACCCTAGGCATGCTCTTATGGCTGGCTTCCCCCCCTTGGAACAAAAGCAAACACTACTGGCAGAGGTTCAGTAAAATGCTTGTACAGTGGGGCTGTTTTTCTTGGAATGCATTCAGCCACTTTGGTCCAAGAAGCCCAAGTTCCGGTAATAAGAAGGTGAACAGAATTGAATCCTAAATGAGTAACCAATCAACCCATAGCGCCGATTGTCATTCATACCAGCAAAGTATCATGGATCTTCAAATCCAGTTGAGTCTCCAAATGACTAAGGCTCCAGGGTCATCAGGGGACTTCCTGTCTGAGGTTTGGCAACACACAGAGACTCGAGAGATAAGAAAACCCTTCCTGACTCAATACACCAGGGTTTGGAACGGTTTGTCACAGAGTAGCCACTAACAGGAGAAGGCCCCTTCTTCCTGGATAGACCGTGGCTTAGAGAGGCACAGCATCTTAATGATTAGCACAGCTTACCAAGAATAAAAGACAATAACTGTTTGGCATTTTGGTACAAGTCCTCTGTGCCATCACTGCCTGTGAATGTGAGGAACCTGACATGTTTACAAATCAATTCAAGACACCAGATTTTCTATTTAGCATTTATATAGTGCTTATCGTCACAGACTACAGCTGTATATTTACATTGTATTTTTTTATCATTCATGTAACATTTCTATTTTATGTACATATGTATATTTGTGGGCATTAAAATTTTATAATTATTCCATAACTCTCCTTGTGAGGGAGAAAATATAGAACCAATTTTGGGTCCAGTTTATATCATCCCTATAATTATGCAAATGTTGACTTATGTAGGTCTGGGTCTAAGGCCATGCATGAGCAGACAGAGTGAGTGACACCAACACTGTGACACAAATCACCTTTTCCTGTGTTTATGTGCGCACACACACACACACACACACATGTGTATTATACCAATATAGCCTAGCCAGATTCCCTTTTCAAGCAATATTTGACACAAATAGCTACTATCTTTGCTGTGGTTATGAGAGTAAGTATGCTTAATCTGGGCTTGATGCACCAACAAGACATAAATGGGAGCCATTTTTATGGCTAAGTAGGATCGTGCACAGAAGTTATTTCTTAGTGCCATGGGCTGTGTTGGCATAGGTTATGAGGGAGCTGGTTCATACCTCACCACTTCCCTCCAACTCTCTGTAAATAACTCCAAAGAGTGAGTTCACAACAATTTATTCAGCCAGTGCTCTTCCTTGTCAGTGGAGAATGTCTCCCAGCTCACTCTTCCCCCAGAGCCCTTTTATATCTGTTAAGAAAGGAAACAAGATCCTGGGTTTCTCCTGGGAGGGAAGATGCCATCAGGCACTTCCAGCAACCTGGCCTTCCCTGCTGTTCCTGGGGAATATGAGAATTTCTTCCCTTAAGAGAGTCTCACCAAGATAACATTGCCATTCATAAGAAATCACAAATGCCCTTGGCCATTATAATTCCCTCTTGCCCCAAGAGGACATTTAGCAAATACCTTCCAGGTTCAAAATGCAATCCTTCTGTGTCCCATGAGAAGGGCATGGATCAGTGGGTAGTCACACCTTGTTAGCAGCTACATTATAATTTGAACTCAATCATACATTCTGGACAAGCACAGTCTTCAGAGTTGCACAGACAGCTTTCTACATGTCTTTTTCACCTTTTGAAATTATACAATTACCTACAGACTCTATGGGAACATGCTTAGTCTGCTTTTCAAACCATTCATTCAGTTGCTTTGATCCTAGCACTTTGGGGCTTGGGTACGTAAGAGAAATACATGTGTTCAGCTTGTTCTCTGACAGGGAGACAGAAATCAGGGTTTTGAAAAAGCACTTTGTGTGTCTGAATGTTTTTATATTTAAAAAAAAAATCTCACAACTACAAATCAAATAGAATGGTAAGCTAGGAAGAATCCCTTTAGAGTTTATTTGCTGAGCATAGACACACAAGACTCGCATATGCCTTTTCACAATGAGAAGTAGGTAAGGATGGGTTCTATGCATTTGTTTCAGATGGGCTTGCTCTCTTTGGAAGGAATATGGTTTTGTTACTCTTCAAATTCCTTTTGGATGAATTTTAGTTATTGTATATGTGTGCACGTGTGTGCACATGTGTGCCAAGGTGCGTGCACATGTGTGCCAAGGTGCATGTGGGGAGGTCAGAGGAAGTTCTCTATCCATCATGAAGCTAAAACTCAGACCCTCAGGCTTGGCAGCAAGCACCCTTACCTGCTGAACCACCTCACTGCTTCTGCTTTGATTCTTCTTGTAGCTGTATATAAGGATATCTTTGTTTTAAAGTTTGAGTCCTGAAAACATTTATTTGCACCTATTGTTATTTTTTTATAAATGGGTAAAACCACAGAACTTTTTGTGAGATTAGATCTGAACCATGCTCAAATCGATAGACACATTCACTCCTAGGCTTCCATTGAAAAATTTGGGCCAACTTTTCTTTTTAACTTACATAACCCTAAAAATAGCAGCTTTGGAGGAAAACATGAAGAGCTCAAGCTAAATTGTAAAATGAACCTTGAATTGTGCTCAGGTCTAGATATAAGTGTCGGGAGGAGACGATTCCCACTCTTGCTGTCCCCAGTCCATCTGCTCTGGAAAATCTCAAAGGTTGATTTCTGGTCAAGCAGGGCACAAGGAACCTGGGTCATCAGAGGCATGCTCATGTGAGAAACTGTTAAAATGCAATTGCTGAACCACAATGGAAATGAGGAGGAATTCAAGAAAAACTAATAGAAAGTACTTGAGAGGAAACAAAGATGATATGAGAAATGTTTGAAGTGAAAAATAGATGCTTCAGTACGAGGCATGCAAAAGAGAAGAAAGATGCCCACAAAAGAGGTCTTGAAGCACTGAAAAAGCCCAGGAGATGAAATGTTATATAAATATTGCTAGTCAGTTATAATCAACCATGGCAAAGCCATATGTTTTGTGGCTGAAAGAGCCAACAAAGGCAAAGCGACCTCCTCAGCACTGGATAAAGGCACCGGGAGAAAAGAGTATTTATTAATTGGGGGAATGGAAGTGGAGGAGGGGTGGTATTTAGGACAGCTGAAGCAAAACACAAGGACACAGATGGGGATGGGGGGCATGGGAATGTCGAGAAAGTAAATGATAGATCAAAGGAACGTGGAAGCAGATTTTCTTTATGAAGGAATTATGCTGGTGTTAAACAAGAGTTAATCATATTTAACAAATACATCATAATTCAGTCACACACACACACATACACACACACGCGCGAGAACATATCACTGTCTACAAGGTAAGCAATCGCATCAGTGGCAGGCACAGGAGCCTGCATGGAGTTGTTCATATCAGTCTTACCAGGTTCATTTGCTATTAAATTCCTCAGTATTATGGCTATCTGCTAAATTAACCCTGGTTCATGATCCTTGTGCTAGGCACCCATTCAAGCTCCTGCAAGGGATGCTGTGAGAATTAGCTGTAACAGCCAACTTGACATTGGGTCACCTGGGAGGATAGTCTCAGTGAGAAATTATCTAGATCAGGTTGGTCTTGAGCATGTCTAGGGAAGACTGTCTTGGTTGAGAATTGAGGTAGGAAGACCCAGTCCATTGTGAGCAGTGCCATTCTCTAGGCCGGGGTTCTTGACGGTATGAGAAAAGAAACATAGCTGTAAGCATGCAAGGGACTATATGTTTATCCTTTCTCTGCTCTCAACGGTGGACATGTGTAGCAGGAATCTTAAAAAGTTCTTATTAATAAAATCAAACCTGAGGCCAGTTATTGGGGTGAAATCTGGAAGATCAGAGAAGCAGAACAAGCCACAGTTACCTCACCTCACCAGTTCCTCAGCTGGTCCTGTTTCCTCAGACTGGAAGCCTCTGAGTCCTCATCCAGAATGAATCTCAGCTGAACTGCTGCTCAAAAGCCTGAAAGCTTAACCAGCCAAATGCTTCTAGTTCCTGGTCTTCACGCCTTATATATCTTTATTTCTGCCATCACTCCTTGGGATTAAAGGCTCACTTCTTAGGATTAAAGGCATGTGTCACCAAGTCTGGCTGTTTCCAATGTGGCCTTGAATCCAGAGGGATTTCTGCCTCTGGAATGCTAGGATTAAAGGTGTGTGCTACCACTGCCTATCCTCTATGTTTAATATTGTGGATGTTGTGTTCTCTGACCCCAGATAAGTTTATTAACATGCACAATATTTTGGGGAACACAATACCACCACAGACATGATGCTCCAAGTTCCTGCCTTGACTTCCTCTATCAGTGGTGGACGGTAGCCTAGAATTGTGAGTTAGAATGAACTTCCCTTGAGTTACTTTTTGTCAAGACATTTTTATCATAGCGACAGAAACAAAGTTAGGAAAGCTTCCATTTCCACTCTGGAGCTCTGAAACGGGTGGAACCGAGAGCACCCATCCCTCTGCTCAAGGCTCCTCTGCTGTATGTCTCCAACAACTTCGCTTCTCTGGGACGGTGTTTTCTGATGTCAGCCATTATATTTCCAGTATCAAACATATCTCAAATTATATTCTTCACTCTTCAACTGTCTACCGTGAACCAGGGCTTTCCTAGACGCTGGGGTCACAGCAATTCCTGATAGTGAGGAGCGATGGGGAGAGACGGCCCATGGGTGAACATCTGTCTCCTTGGGAAAGTTTCTTTCTGCTGCTATTGATCAGCAGCCCAGACACAGGGGAGGGATTTTTCACTCTTTGTGATTGTATGATTTCCTTGTCAATTATACGTACATAGGAAGACAATCCCCCAGCTTTTCACAGATGTGCACACACAAAAATGAATGTACTTAAACATAGAAGGCACTGGATCATGGGGAGGCTCTGGGAACCTTGCACTTTCTCTTTCCCCCAAAAGCAGAAAACAAGGGTCTGCACTTAAAAACTATGAACTGTGGCTGTCTTCTCAGCAACAATACTGAGTTGGAGGACTTGTTCACAAGAAGAAAGTCAGAGGAAAAATCTGGCTTCAGCCTCTTGAACCCAGAATCTTCAGATTAGGTTTTCTGACTTTTTGCTTTGTATTTTATGTAGCACAACAGGACCCCCTCAAAAGGAGGGCCTGTCTCCCGAAATAGGTCAAGAAATATGAAACAGTTCAAAGGGGGTGTGTCTTCTGTTATAAAAGCCAATGATCAGGGCTGAGGAGCTGGTTCCACAGGTACAGTGCTTGATGTACACACATAAGGATCAGAGTTCAGACTCCCAGTACACAGGGCTCAAAACCCTGGTGGGCATGGAAGCCCAGCTGTAATCCCCGCCCACAAAAAGTAGAGCTAGGCCAGTCCCTAGAGCAAGCAGGCTGGCTAAACTAGCTGAATCAGAGAGCTCTGGGTTCAAAGCAGGAGACCTTGCCTCTACATAATGCTGAGGTCAACTGAGGAAGACACCTGATGTCAACCTCAGACCTCCACATGTACCACACATGTGAACATGCTTACAAGTAGGCATACCAATACACACACATATGCAAAAAATTAATCAAAGGTGCAGACCCTAGGGAAACACCATATCCCACACCTCAAAGGGATATATTGCCTAGCATAGACCCGAGCATTAAGCTCGTTGCTCTAAGCAACCTGCATCTCTCTTGTATCCTCGTAAGACCAGGTTGAGTTCTTGGTGCTTGAGGAGGAGGAAGAGCGGTTGGCTCTTTAAGCTTAAAAACTTCGTTTTTGAAAACATCTAAAAGTAAACTAGTCAAGCCTTACCCTATACTGCCCATACTTTGGGCCTTCTGACTTTGCTTTAAGGACAGAGGAGAAAGAGTGTTTCTGTGCCAGCTCTGGGAGGGCCTCCTCACCTGCTCCCAGTCAAGCCCCATTCCTGAGTGCTGTGCTGTCGGGCATGGAGCCTGGAGTGGTCCCAGGGCTAGGCTGAGGAGCTGCAAAGATATTCTCATCAGACATCTGACCTGGGGATACTTGAAAGACCCAGCTCAAGGAATTCTGAAGGTCAGAGAGGTATCCGGCCTGGAGCTCTGCTATCGCTGATGCCTAGCATCTGTGAACCAAATGAGGTGCGATAGGGAGCTCTGGGTAACTTGGGAGATTCCCACATGCTGGCATCCGGCCCAATCTATTATGTCATAGACCTTTGCATCCACCCATGCCAAGTACATGATCTTGAGGCTCAGCACGCTTTGATTCTGCTCCAGGTCTCTGTCCTGAGCAGAATGCGACCTATTGCACTCAGCATGGCATCTGAGGTTCTCAGTCCGTTCCAAGCCTGTCTGTTAGGTTTTCTTTGGCATCAGCTACCCATCATAGTGTTCACTGCTTCCTTGAGGCCGTCCATCCTGCAGCTGGGACAGAGATCCACTCACTGTCTCTCCATGGCCTCTTCTTCAGTCCCTCCCTTGAGTTCTTGCCCTGACTTCCTTCAGTGTGTGACCTGAGAATTGTAAATTAAATCAGCCCTTTCCTCTTTCACTTGCCTTTGGTCATGGTCTTTATCCCAGGGATAGAAACCCTAAGGACAGGTGCCAAGGAGCAGCCCTTCTTTGGTTGGAGGCTTTCCTTGTGAGCACACATGTGACCTGGCTGCCCTACAGAGAGGATGTGCCAGCCTGTGCAGAAGATACATATGAATATACTCAGATGAGTTGATCAAGGAAGCTACTGTCTCCTCATGGTGAGGTGTGGAAGGTTTAGAGCCTGGAAAATTTGCTCGTGGTTCCTGCTTCTGATTATAACCGTTTTTGTCACCTTACTCCTGAGGATGGGGTAGCCACCTTCAAGTCCCAAAGAGTTTGAACTACGCTTGGTAAAGCTATCTTTTAAAAAAAAAAATTAAGCAAGATTGTGAGACAATTGAAATAAGATGTGGTGGAAATTGATTTGGTGATGGTCTGGCAGATGGGACAGAAAGAAGGAAGATGCTTTAGTTACTTTTCTGCCCCTGCAAGAAAATGCCATGACCAAGGCAACCTATAGAAGAAAGGGTTTATTTGGATTGTAGTTCCAGAAGGATGAGTCCTCGATGGTGGGGCAGAGATAGTCTGGAGCAGCAACTTAGAGCTCACCTCTCCAACTGCAAACAGGAAGCAGAGGGTATGCTGCAAAGAGCACGCGGCTTGGCTCTTGAAATCTCAAAGCCCCCCCTCCACCCCACCCCACCCCCAGTAACATGTTTTCTCCAGCGAGGCTCTATCTCCTACATCTCACCAAGCAGGGCCACCCGCTGGGGACCAAGTATTCAAATGCCTGAGGCTTAGGGGACATCTCAGTCACACCACTACAGAAGAGAAGGGGAGGGCCCATGGATATCTCGGTGAGAGCATGACAGGAAAGTCTTCTAGGACTTGGGCTTAAGAGGTTTTAGAGAGAGTCCAAAGATTCTGTCAGGAAGCAGGGACTAGTCCATGAGTGGATTCCTTGCATAGAAGGTAGGAACAGCAACACAAGATTAAAGCTCTAATTGGCAAAGAAGGAGCCACCATTCATATGTCACAGAATAGGGGGTGCTTATTTTTGTGGCATCAACAAGATCTTTGTTTTGTCCTGATCTGTCACAGATGATCTCAGATGAAAAAGGTGTCCTGTGGAGTAGTCTGTGGTCAGCAGAAGCAAAACACGACATCAATGTTCATGGCGGCCCACTTGAGCATCATGGGAGCTCATCAGGTACTACCTAGCTTGCTCTCCACTAACTGCAGCCCTTTCCTCTTTAATAGTGTGGGCACCATCAAATGCTGCCCGTTCTGTTCGTAGTTAGCAATGTGTGGCTGCTACTCTCAATGAATGTGTTTTTGTTGTGGTGGTGTTGTTTGAGGGCTGAGGACATGACTAAACAACTGTATCTTAAAATCAGAAACAGGGCAGCTAGAAGAAGGAAAGAAATGCACTAATTTGTAAAACTCTGAAGTTTCAATTACGAAGTGTAAAAGCTACTATGAAAGAAAAAGCCGTAGGGTTCTCAGAAGGTATAGCCCAAATCTACGGAGCTAGATAGGTAAAAATGGTAGAAGGTGGGAAAAGCATTCCAAATAGATTGAATATGACATGCAAAGGCCCTGAGGCAGAGAGACTCTGGAGGAAAAAAAAAGGCTAGTGTGGCTAGCTCCCTGGTCATCTCAAAGCTATTTCTACCTCTTCCATACACTGACCAATATTCTCTCCAACCCTGAGCATTTGGAGCGGAGTTTAAATACGCAGGTTGTTAGAAGTCAACTGGCTGTAGCTGAAGAAAGCTGTCCTTATGTCTGTAATGAGAATGTGGCTTCCAGAGGGTCTCATATCCAGGAACTCATGGTCACCTTAACGCTCCAGTTCGAACCAAGAACTTGGGTGTCATCACATACTTATTTTCCTGTGTCTGCTTGCTTATCTCCTTAAATCTTACCTCTGACTGGAGTATGGCTGGGGAGATGGCTCAGGTGAAAAGTGCATTTTGTACAAGCTTGAACACCTGAGTTGAATCCTCAGGACACACTTAAAAATAACAAAAACCAAAAAGGCCAGTATGGTGGCCATGCTAGGAACTCAGTGCTGGGAGACAGAGAGAGAGACAGGTACCTGGGCTCATTGGCAAGACAGCCTCGGTGAAACAGCGAGTTCCAGGCCAATGAGAGGGACTGACTAAAAACAACACCAAGCAAAACAACAGAAACGACACACTGGATGGAGACTCCTGGCATGCTTGTACACATTCATACTCACACACAAACAAATTCACACATAACCACACACACATACATATAACACGTAACACTCACATGCAAACTCATTCACAAACATTCATAAACACACATATAAGCTCACACTCATAGTCACACACATACACCTACACTTACATATACTAAGACACATGCTAACACACTCACACAAAACACACATACTCATACACATGCATACACACTCACCACACATGCAACATATACATCCACACAAACTCTCATACACATTTACACATTCCCCCACACACTATAGCACAAAGTCACACACTCTGATGTGCTCACATGCATTCACTCTCATACATACATACATATAAACTCAGATGCACACATACACAGGTAATAACACACACATATACACAGTCTTATTCTGGCTGTGGTTTCTGTCGGATTCCTCTCCACAAGCCAGTTTACTCTGCCCTTAGCAGGTTTCATTGGTTTAACCTTTCTTTTCTTTTTTTATTTTTATTTTTATTTTACAATACAATTCAGTTCTACATATCAGCCATGGATTTCCTTGTTCTCCCCCCTCCCGCCCCTCTCCCCTTCCCCCCAGCTCACCCCCCATTCCCATCTCCTCCAGGGCAAAGCCTCCCCCAAGGACTGAGATCAACCTGGTAGACTCAGTCCAGGCAGGTCCAGTCATGAAAGAAAATCATGAAAAAGCAATGAAACAAATGAAGGAAACAGTCCAAGACCTGAAAAGGGAAATAGAAAAAATGAAGAAGACACAAACAGAGGGAATACTAGAAATAGAAAATCTGAGTAAACGATTGGGAACTTCAGATGCAGGTTTAACCTTTCTTGAGTGATGAGCCCCCAAATCCACAGCCTTAGGAACCCTGAAACACTAGGTCTCTGCCTTCAGAGTTTAGGCTTAGAGCAAGAATCAGTGGGTGCCACCATCCTAAAAAAGAAATGAAATGAAACATTTTTGACCACATCATCGAATGACTCAAGCTGAATTTCTCCTCCATGATCAAAATCCTCTTTGACTTCAGTGTCTAAGAAACGAGGTTGATCCATGTTTTTATTTTTATAAGAAAGTTGAAGATTACAAGACCACATTCCTGTTGTTACAATCCAATGGTTTAATTGTGATCCCGTTTCTAACTGATGTCTTCTCGGGGTAGGGGTTGAAAAGGAGGAGGAGGCTCCTTTTATCTTTCCAGGGCAGCCCCTTCCAAGGCTGGCATAGGCACGGCTTACCCAATTTAACCTCACATTTCCTCATCTGTGAAATGGGGATAATAATACATACCTCCCTCACGGGGTGTCGTGAGCATTAATTAGTGTTTGTCAAGGGCTCTGAGATCTTCAGATGAAAGGCCTGAGGAAACTCGGGATAAAGTGTGATTATGTGCAAACTCCTGCCTCCCACTTTCGCCCAACCGGGATTCCCAATTACAGCCGGCTCAGTGCAGGTGACGCTGCATTCAGACAGGACAAGGCAGGTTTTATTGGTCCGTGAGGACACACCTATCCAAGGGAATTAGTTTTGTGAAAATGGTCATTATGCCAAGGACTTTTATTCCAGGCAGTTGTAGCTGTTAATGGTTAATAGTTAAATACGGAGTCTTTGGGAAGGCTGGTTTCACGTCTCAATGGGGAAGGCAAGGCCTTGCACTTACATCCAAGGAGCTTAGGCGGGTGGCCTGGGAGGACTTACAGCCCATAAAATGAAATTATATTATATGGAAGGCTGGCTTCAGTTTCTGAGAAACCAGCCGGAGAGAGAAGACAATGCTGCCTGCATAATTAGGAAGAAGAAACCACTCCTACCTATAATTTTCTGGATTCCAATTTCAAAGGATTTGTAACTTGCAAAAAATTAATTCTCTCATTAGAACCACATTTCATATCTAGCAGCCAATTAAGTCAATTGATGACATTAAGAAAAAAAAAAAAAACCCTCTCTTTGTGATCACTATTGATGACCCAGGACTTGAGAATTAGCAAACTAATGGTCGATCTCCGAAAGTGGGCATGGGTCTTACCGACTAAAAGCAGATTAAACTAACAGATGGTCTTTGGGGAATTAAATAATTAAGTTATTCTCTTCTGGGTTTATTTGGTTTTTGATCTGTTAACAGACTAAATATTTCACTGGTTCAAAATGACTGGTCTTTTCTGGAAGCAGAAGTTAGTTCCCAAAGCTCTGTGAGTTAGTAACATTTTGAAGAATTAATGTAAGAGTCAGGAGACACATCCATCCTTCACAATCATAAGTTTCTTTCTAAAATACAAAAGAAAAGTCCATTTAGAGATCATTCACTCAACCATGGAAGAATTGTGACTTTTCCTATGGCTTGTATTTTTATTTTCATTTTTTTTTTATTTAAAAAGGACAGAAAAAGATTGACTGATGGAATTCTACCCATTTTATGTAGACAACAGTAAACCATTCTCTTTTCTAGCTGAGAAGGTCACATATCTTCCTGGGATGGGTTTATATCACATCTATGGAGACTGTGTGGCCTGATTTGGATGCACTGGTAATTTAGATGCAGGTTAAAACCTCCACTGTTTAGCAGAGCTTGTGAGGCCAATTTGTTTCATAAACAGAAGGCATGCCTTGGTTTACTTAAGAGTGAGGGCTAAGTTTGTCCAGGGCCTGAGCAGGCAGCCTGTGGCATTGCTGGATCCACAGTTCACGCCAGGTACAAATGATTCTCATCTGCTGTTAGCACACTTAGCCCATTACCCTAACTGCAATTTTGATATGCTTGCTTACTAAAGCACATACTTTTTCTTTTCTTTTCTTTTTGTTTTTTTTTTTTTTTTGATTTACGGATTTAAGTAATCTGACGAGCCTTCTCCCATGTTTAACACTACATCATCAAAATGCCCTTCTTCCAGTCAGGAATAGCTGGGAAGGCAGAAAACTAAAAAATAATAAAAAAAAAAATGTTGTTTGGTGTTACACAGGGAGACAAATCTTATTTATTCTGGTGAATTCTGGGAAGAAGGGAAGGTATGAGGGAGATGACAGACTACACATTTTAAGCTGATGTAACATCATGAGGAGGTGATGGGAAGTGGGAAGGAAGGAAGGGGGGTCAGAAATGGAGGAGCTGCTGGATGCCTTGTGGGGCGTGGGCAGAGTGGGGAGTGGGCTCATGCCAATGGGTCTTATTTGATCCCGGGCACCACTGGATGGGCCTGGGTGGTAGGAGTGACTGAGAGCTGGGGGTAACATGTTTCCATGGATCTGTGTCCCTCGGGGCCTGGATTGTCATTGGGACCACGGAACCATGGGAACAAAAGCAAAGCCCTTTCCTGTCTTTACCTGAAGGGAGTTAAAATATTTAAACACTAAAAATGGAGACTCAGAGCTGGGCACGGTGACCTGTGCCTTTAATCCAGAAGTAGGGAGGCAGAGACAGACAGATCTTAGGAGACTGAGGCCAGCCTGGTCTACACAGCAAGTTCCGTGCCGACTGGGACTACATAGTGAGACTTTGTCTAAAAAGAAAAATCGTATGAAAAGATATATTCTTGTTTCACTCATACCTTCATTCACATAAAACTTTGCCTACTGTGTACAAATTTTTTCTAGTCTCTATGCAAATGCAATAAAAATAAACAAATTCTGTTTCCTTCCCTTTCTTAAGGGAAGCATATTATATTTGTAATTATCTACCTTGGTTTTTTAATTTTAAATTTCATACTAGAAATTATACATATTTACGGAAATAATATGATGTTTCAGTTCATGATTCAGTTCATATACTGTGCAATTCTCAAATCAGAGCAACTGGAATATCTGTCACATTAAACTGTCATCATTTCTCAGCTTAACTGTATTGTACCGACTGAGCAACAGAACACAAGCCCTCCTCCTCGCCGGCTGTAAGACTGCTGGTGCAGGTAACCAACCCCTCCCCAGCCCCCCTCCTCTCCCCACCTCCCTCACCCCTCCCCAGCCCCCACCTCTCCCCAGCTCCCCCACCCCTCCCCAGCTCCCCCACCTCTCCCCAGCTCCCCCACCTCTCCCCAGCTCCCCCACCCCTCCCCAGCCCCCCTCCTCTCCCCAGCCCCCCACCCCTCCCCAGCCCCCCTCCTCTCCCCAGCCCCCCACCCCTCCCCAGCTCCCCCCACCCCTCCCCAGCTCCCCCACCTCTCCCCAGCTCCCCCACCTCTCCCCAGCTCCCCCACCCCTCCCCAGCCCCCCTCCTCTCCCCAGCCCCCCACCCCTCCCCAGCCCCCCTCCTCTCCCCAGCCCCCCACCCCTCCCCAGCTCCCCCCACCCCTCCCCAGCTCCCCCACCTCTCCCCAGCTCCCCCACCTCTCCCCAGCTCCCCCACCCCTCCCCAGCCCCCCTCCTCTCCCCAGCCCCCCACCCCTCCCCAGCCCCCCTCCTCTCCCCAGCCCCCCTCCTCTCCCCAGCCCCCCTCCTCTCCCCAGCCCCCCACCCCTCCCCAGCTCCCCCCACCCCTCCCCAGCTCCCCCCTCCTCTCCCCAGCTCCCCCCACCCCTCCCCAGCTCCCCCACCCCCTCCCCAGCTCCCCCACCCCTCTCCCCAGCTCCCCCACCCCCTCCCCAGCTCCCCCACCCCCTCCCCAGCTCCCCCACCCCTCTCCCCAGCTCCCCCACCCCTCACGAGCCCCCCTCCTCTCCCCAGCTCCCCCACCTCTCCCCAGCCCCCCTCCTCTCCCCACCTCCCCCACCTCTCCCCACCTCCCCCACCTCTCCCCAGCTCCCCCACCTCTCCCCAGCCCCCCTCCTCTCCCCAGCTCCCCCACCTCTCCCCAGCTCCCCCACCTCTCCCCAGCTCCCCCACCTCTCCCCAGCTCCCCCACCTCTCCCCACCTCCCTCACCCCTCTCCCCACCTCCCTCACCCCTCCCCAGCTCCCCCACCCCTCTCCCCACCTCCCCCACCCCTCTCCCCACCTCCCCCACCTCTCCCCACCTCCCCCACCTCTCCCCACCTCCCCCACCTCTCCCCACCTCCCCCACCTCTCCCCAGCTCCCCCACCTCTCCCCAGCTCCCCCTCCTCTCCCCAGCTCCCCCACCTCTCTCCCCAGCCCCCCACCTCTCCCCAGCTCCCCACCTCTCCCCAGCTCCCCCACCCCTCTCCCCAGCTCCCCCACCTCTCCCCAGCTCCCCCACCCCTCCCCAGCTCCCCCACCTCTCCCCAGCTCCCCCACCTCTCCCCAGCTCCCCCACCTCTCCCCAGCTCCCCCACCCCTCCCCAGCTCCCCCACCCCTCTCCCCACCTCCCTCACCCCTCTCCCCACCTCCCTCACCCCTCCCCAGCCCCCCTCCTCTCCCCAGCTCCCCCACCTCTCCCCAGCTCCCCCACCCCTCTCCCCAGCTCCCCCACCTCTCCCCAGCTCCCCCACCCCTCTCCCCAGCTCCCCCTCCTCTCCCCAGCTCCCCACCTCTCCCCAGCTCCCCCACCTCTCCCCAGCTCCCCCACCCCTCTCCCCAGCTCCCCCACCTCTCCCCAGCTCCCCCACCTCTCCCCAGCTCCCCCACCCCTCTCCCCAGCTCCCCCACCCCTCTCCCCAGCTCCCCCACCCCTCTCCCAAGCTCCCCCCACCCCTCCCCAGCTCCCCCACCCCTCTCCCCAGCTCCCCCACCCCTCTCCCCAGCTCCCCCACCTCTCCCCAGCTCCCCCACCCCTCTCCCCAGCTCCCCCACCCCTCTCCCCAGCTCCCCCACCTCTCCCCAGCTTCAGGCAGCCTCAATTCTACCCTCAACTCCACTGAGAACAAAGATTTTAAATTTCATGAGGGGATGAGAGCCCTGTATCTGGACTTTGACTTTTTAGTCTCCTAAGAAGGGGTAAGCAGGGCAGGGGCAGGCTTTGTTTGTACGGAGTTCCTCCCTGATGCTGATTCCGTGTAATTAGATGGAAACCACTGACCTGGGAGATGCAAGTTTAGGAGCAGTAGGAGCATAGAGGAGACCACACTCCAGTGACATTTACAATCTTTAGTAAGGGAAATGCATGCTGTAATCAAGATAAAATTCCCTAATGTTCAATGCAGGTGTTTTCTATCGCTGGTCAGTTGAAGAAAGGATCAGTATTACCTGGGAAGGAGGAGGACACGAGGGACTGTCAGCTGCACGGCACGGACAACTGTAGCACGAATCTTAAATGGTCTTATTAATAAAATCAAACCTGGAGCCGGGTATTGGGGTGAACACGGGAAGATCAGAGAAGCAGAACAAGCCACAGCTTCCTCACCTTGCCAATTCCTCAGCTGATCCTGTTTCCTCAGACTAGAAGCTTCTGAGTCCTCATCCAGAATGAATCTCAGCTGAACTGCTCCTCAAAAGCCTAAAAGCGCCGGGCGGTGGTGGCGCACGCCTTTAGTCCCAGCACTCGGGAGGCAGAGCCAGGAGGATCTCTGTGAGTTTGAGGCCAGCCTGGGCTACCACGTGAGTTCCAGGAAAGGCGCAAAGCTACACAGAGAAACCCTGTCTCGAAAAACCAAAAAAAAAAAAAAAAAAAAAAAGCCTAAAAGCTTAACCAGCTCTAGTTCCTCGTCCTCACGCCTTAAATACCTTTCTGTTTTCTGCCATCACTTCCTGGGATTAAAGGTTCTTGTTACCACCCCTGGCTGTTTCCAGTGTGGCTTTGAACTCACAGCATTCAGATGGATCTCTGCCTTTAGAATGCTAGGATTAAAGGTGTGTGTGCCACCATTTTCTGGCCTCAGTATCTAGTGACTGTTCTGTTCTCTGACCCCAGATAGGTTTTTAGGGTGCACAATATTTTGGGGAACGCAATATCACCACAGACAACAATGCAGGCGGGAAAGGTTCCACCACACTTCACACAGGTGACAGAGGATATGTCAGTATCATATGTGTGTGTATATATGTATATATACATATACGTATATTGGTATTTTATTGTTAAAATACCTCAGTATCTTAATGGCATCTTCTAGACTTGGGTGAAACTCTCTCAGTTAATTTTAAATAGACTGGTCTGAAGAAAAGCATAACATCAGATATACTTATAAATACTTTAAGTAATGCTGTAGTGAAATTGTAAATGTAATTGTTAGATATACAAAGGAAAAAAATCACTTTTTCTCCTGGTGTCTCCTTTTCAGTATCAACAATACAAATAAATACAACCTGCCTTCCTAATGTAAGCATTGTCTAAAGTTACTTAGTCTCTTTGAATAATGCTCTGTTTTTTCAGATTTTAAGACTCCCTTCTTGGCCTTTGCTGTTTCTGTCTGGTGTTAGATGTCAAGGAGACAAGGAACAGCAGGGAGCTGAAGGACAGGGTCTTTTCCTGACCCCATGCCAAAGGTTGTCTCAGGCCTCGCATCGAATCTTCTTGTGCAGAGTCCGCCTCCACCCTTGGACGCTACGACACCCCGAGACATGATCCTGACCTCACTAACCTCTGTGAGAAGTGGTGTGCCCAGGAAGCTGCCAGGCCAGGGGCCTGTCACCCTCCTGTGACTATCTTCCAGGAGGCTTGTCAGGCCCATTGACCAACCTGTACACTTCTTCACAGACCTCCGAAGACTATGGAGTGTCTTCATGCCCTCCCCTGTAACAGTAACAGAGTAGCATCCTAAGAACCAAGCTTGGGCCCTCCTCTGTCATACTGTGTGTGTGTGTGTGTGTGTGTGTATAATATATATATATGTAATAATAAATGCAACAGTTTCTTAGTGAGTTGGAATTGCACAGATTCTTTATTCAGTTAACCGAGGTTATGAACTAATAGTTAAAATACAGACAAAATATTTTTTCTTGGGCTCCAAAAATGTTTCTATGGTTTAGAGCTTCTCCACAATTCAAGGGTACTATCAAAAGAGCCTAAAATCAATTGTTTAATTACAAAATCCATGTGGTTCTTAGGTAAATAGTTTCATTGCAGAGTTTTATTATGTACAACTGTAAGATTTTGAATTATTTAATTTGCTTGCTGTTGATTTTCAATAAAAGCTTCTAATAATAGAACAAGCCTTGAGACCTTGGAGATGCACTAGATATTACTAGAGCAACAAAACATGCTCCTATTAACTCCTGGTTCACATGCTACTTTAAAAAGAAAATAACTCTAAGAAAAAGATTATCATTTAGAGTAATATTCTTGTTGTAGAATAGATTATTCACGCAAAAGAACCATCTAAAACATTGCAAACAAAAACATCAAGGATTCTGTATATGGAAGAAAAGATCTATGATGAGAGCTCATGCTATGGCTGAACATTTATATTCCTTCTGTGTTGACATTTGTATGTTTTGAGTTCCCTTCTGCAGAAGCTAGCTTTTGTTCCTTAAACCTCTTGCTCTGGTATCGGCTTGCTCCTCAGCTTCAGTCCCTTTCTAAGAGAGAACTCTTTCCCAGGCAGAGCCTGACTTGCTATCAGCAGACAATGCCCAGGGGTGCTGCAAGTTTAGGATCTTCTCTGCAGAGGGCAGCTTTAGGGACTTCTCTTACCAGTTTACACAATGGCTTTGTCCTTTGTGTCCTACCCTGGGAAATATTCAAGTGGAGATGGGAGAACCATTCCATGCAGAAGAGCATGGCACTTGGCATCGTTAGATCCACCGTAGGCAGGAACAGAGCTGCTCCGGGAAATGGATGAAGTGTTCACCAGCAATCCTTCTGTGAGGACACACGTTACAACAAACACTTCAATGAATGTAAGATGCCAAACACAACTACATGCTTCTGGGTTGAAACATGTTGGCATGGTACCAGGCCTTTACTTGCACCAGAGAAGCAGTTCTACTGAGCTGTACCCCAGCCTTGAGGTGGGGGACTCTGATGGAATTTCCTCAGAATCTCACTTTAGTTTTCTAACTGATGGAAAAACTGCCAATTCTTCCTTCTTCTTCTCCTT
Source organism: Peromyscus eremicus (assembly GCF_949786415.1). NCBI lineage: Eukaryota > Metazoa > Chordata > Mammalia > Rodentia > Cricetidae > Peromyscus > Peromyscus eremicus. The sequence goes on along the minus strand of NC_081425.1, from coordinate 6,564,620 downwards.
CTCCTCCTCCTCCTCCTCCTCCTCCTCCTCCTCCTCCTCCTCCTCCTCCTCCTTCTGTTTTTGTAGCTCAGGTGTGTGATTACACAGAGAAACCCTGTCTCGAAAAACAAAAAACAAAAAAAAAGAAAAAAAGAAAAAAGAAAAAAAGAAAAGAAAAGCCTTCACTTTTGCCTTGCCTTTTCACCTAAAATTTGGGAATTCATTGAACAAGAGATTTTGAAGGGTTTCTCAAAATACCCTGTGCATCACAGTTACCTAAAGGGTTGGTTAAAATGTATTTCGTCTGACTTTACTTCTGGATTTTAGATCCAGCAAGTTCTCAGGTGAGGCCTGCCTGGGATCACACATCCAGTCTATGATATTTGACCTTCCTACAATTCTCTGTTTTTTTAGTGTTTCAACTGAACTTTCCGATTTCATCCTGAGATTTCCCCTACTCCCTGCTAAGGCTTACAGCACTTACAGAATTTACTTTCTGTCCCTCCCTCAGGCCAGCAGAGTCTTTCCACAGAGGTCACATGGTGGGGGGTGGGGGGGGGGGACTCCCTACCACCCAGGAATGTGTGAAAGCCATTCATCCTGACTCACCAAGGTTTGAGTGTGATGAGTCCCCCATGGGCTTGAGTGTTTATACACTAGTTCCCCTGCTGGTGACATTGGGACACATGTGGAAGCAGGTGACGACTAGTGGTGTGCCTTTAAAGGTTGTATCTGGTCCCTGGTTCCTTCCCTTTTGTGTACTTCCTATTTGTCTGGCCATGAATAACTTCCGTGGCACACTTCTGTAGCCATGATTCTTTGTCTCAAAATCAATGGAGCAAAGAAATATTAAGCAAAGCCTAAGAAGCCATGAGTCAAAATAAACCCTTCCTTCCTTATCTTTTCCTGACAGGTTTCTATCACAGCAATAGAAATCTAGCACCTTATTGGCTAACCATTATGTGGTTACTAAATTACCCAGATCTGTTCTGCTAAAAATTTTAGATTCTCTCTATCCTTTCTCTTCCTGGCAGATCTTTGTGGGTATGCTGGCTAGTTTTATGTCAAATTGACACAGGCTGGAGTCACCTGAGAGGAGGGAACCTCGATTAAGAAAATGCCTCTATAGGGGAGGGTCCAGCCCATGGTGGGTGGAGCCATCCCTGAGCTGGTGGTCCTGGGTTCTGTAAGAAAGCAGGCTGTACAAGCCATGAAGAACAAGCCAGTAAGCAGCATGCTTCCATGGGCTCTGCATCAGGTCCTGCCCCCAGGCTCCTGCCTGGTTTGAGTTCCCTCTGTGGCTTCCCTCAATAGACTCTGATTCAAGATAGGTAAGCCAAATAAACCCTTTCCTCCCCAAGTCGCTTTGGTAACGATGGTCACAGCAATAATAACCCCAACTTAGACAGTAGGGGAGCAAGAGGAACATTTTCTTGGCACATGAAATTCAGTAGGATTGTTGGTTAGGGCCAACTGGTCAGACTATTGAGCTGTGTAATCTAGCAGATTCAAGGAGTTCAGCTGCGGAGTCATCCTACAGGCATGTCTTGAAGTATTTATGGAGGGCAGTGACTCTATAATGATCCCTTATGAGATGAGAAGATTGGCGTTCGTTGGCTTCTTTGTTTATTCCTCTGATCATATCCACATACTATGTGTAAATTTCTCCCAGATCCAGTTGTAATTTTCTTTCTGCATTGTTGGGATAATCTTTTTGTACATTGTGTGAAGATGTGTCTCTGTTTTACCTCATCTGCCTAAGGCACCTTCCAATTGGTTTAATAAAGAGCTGAATGGCCAATAGCTAGGCAAGAGAGGAAAGATGGGACTTCCAGGCACAGATAGGAACTGTGGGAAAGAATCTGAGGTGGAAGATTCTCCAGCCAGACACAGAGGAAGTCAGACGTTCTGAGGAGAGGTGACGAGCCACATGGCAGAATGTAGATTAATATAAATAGGCTAATTTAAGTTTTAAGAGCTAGTTGGGAACAAGCCTAAGCTAAGGCCAGCTTTCATCCTTAATAAGAAGTCTCCATGTCATTATTCAGGAGCTGGTGGTCCAGAGAAACACCCGCTGTATCTGGTTTTCAACGTGGATGCTTGTATATCCAAACATAGTACCTGAGAAAGCTGAGAAAAGTTCTACAGGGGGGCAGATGTGGCCTTCTGGCAGCCACAGTCTCAGGCAGGCCCGGTGCTCTGGAGGCAGCTGAGGCGAACAGAGGCATGGCCCTTTGAGAGTCCCTGCTGTGCAGCTGAGCACTTGAGTGGGAGACCAGGTAGAAGAGCTTGCCACAGTGTAGACCCAGCAACTTGCCAGAGCTAAGGCAGGCAGGCAAGGTTGGTACCCACAGGTGTGAGGCTTGGCTCTCACCGACCTGCGGGGGGTGGAGCCTGCTGCCAGTGCCGAGTGCTAAGCAGAGCTGCAGAAGGAACATTTTCCTGGAGCTATGGTGGGCAGACACTGCAGTCTCTCTGGCAGGCTTGCAAGTGCTCACTGCCTGTAACGGCCCCTTCCTGTCGGGTTGGTCATGGTGGGTGGCCTGGCTCTTTAAGGCTTGGCTTGGAACTGCTGCAGGCATGCAGAAAGCCAAGTTCAGACCAAGAAAACCTCTAAACAGGTACTAGGTTTGAAAATGTGCATAGGTGCTGAAGAAAGAAAGGGAAATGGGTATAGACAGCCATAAAAGATAGTTTGAAAATAGTAAAGTGAAGGCTTTAAAGAGAGAGTAAAGTAATGTAAAAAGAGTAAGTCGTGTAAGGATGGGAAATAACATAACAGTGCATTTGGACCCTGCATAGTGCCTTATTAACTTTACATTTTTAAAATGCTAATGAACAAAAAACAACACCTACTGAGAGACATTGGATTGTAGAAAAAACTATTGAATTATATCATCCTGTATATTTTAAAGATGTGTTGACCTCAGAATGGAAATGATGATATGTGTTACATTGGTGAAGAGGTTTTGCATTTGTTTCCACAGGAGAAGAAAAGTTATGGGTACCATCAAGATTGATAAAGGTTAGATTCAAACAGAAAAGACCTCCTGAAAATCTTGACTACAGATGTGAAGGAAGAAACCAAGAAAAACTAAAAGACAGGTGACATGTATGCTGACCCCTCTACATGAGAACAGCTCTGAGATTGGATGAGACAAGATAAACCTTGTTGTCTACAGTCCTCACAGCAGTTTGACCATGCACTCCAACAGACTTATAAAGTTGACAGATGCCTCTTACCTGCTCAAGCATAGGACAGAAAATCATCTTTAGCTGACTTGTACACATCACACATTCCACACTTATGTTAATGCAGATATGTATGTTACTTTTAAAAGTTTGTGTTTTCAGAACAAAGGGACCAGACATCAATGAAAACAAGATAGACAGTCCAGGTGATCCAGCCTCACAGAATGCCTCTGTTGCCATTTCCTCAGAAATCTGCTTCCAGGACAACATCAAAGTGGCTAGCTAAGACGAACCAGCTTCATAGACTACTCCATTCAGGACTTCAGTTAACTGCTGCACTTTCCCATCACACAGACTAGACAACAAATGATAAAGCTAGCTAGCTCTCCCAGGACTTGACCATTATCCCAATTTTCTCAGGGTCCACTAAAAATGCAGTTGCCCACAGATGGCAGGAAGCAATTTTGAGAACACAATGCCCACATTCCTAAGAGGTGGGATGGGTGCTTTTTGGTCATTCGGTGGGTTATGGATGTTTGTCAGCATTTGGGGGGAGGGTTGCTTACAAGTTGTTATTGGTCATGGTAAGAGAGGAAACTAAACAAAAAGTTAGATTATGGGATTCCTTCCTTCCCTTCCTTCCTTCCTTCCTTCCTTCCTTCCTTTCTTTCTTTCTCTTTTCTCTATCCTTCTTTCTCTCCTATCTAATGTTGGGGAAAGAAAGGGGTATAAGGGATGAAAAAAGTGGGGATATAAGAATGATAGGATAAAAGGGTAGATTATTAAATCTACTTTTAAACTAAAAGGCAACTACTAGTCTCAAATATTTTACATTGGTATAGATTTTTGTATATGGATTCAAATTTAAGATTATTTTTGTTAGAACATGCTATATATATGTTTAAGGTTTAAGGTATTGTACCTATGCATCTCATTTAAAAATGTAATATAAAGTTCTAGTCCTTGAAAGCTATTGTTATAAACTGTTTATGATAATTAAGACATGCAGGTTAATAGTCACATATAACAATCAATCTTGTGGTCATGTTAGGTATGTTTCAAGGTGAAACACAGATATATTTTAGATAGATAGTTCATCTTCAAAGATCTACAGAATAAAGCACTAAAGATGTCTTAATAGCATAAGTTTTTCATGACAGTGAGATATGTCTGCTCCTGGCAGTACCAATCCACTTCAAAGGAGATGAGGGACATTGAAGAACCTCCATATAGAGTTTGATTTAAATGTGGCAAAGCTATCCACTGGGCAAGAAACTACCCTTGCCTCTACTGCTGACAGCATGCTGTCCAAATTGGACAAGCAGGACATAAAAGATGTAAACTGCTGAACTTTGCCAAAACAAGATAGATCAGTCCTTCAAAATTCCTGCTTCCTGGAAAAGTCTGTCAAATATTCTAGGCCTGTAGGCTGAAGATGGAAGCTCCAACATTGCAGATGAACCTTGGGTGACTGTCCAGGCAACCAGCTGTCTCTATCATTTCTATAGTTTTGGAAGTTACTTGCTCTGTATTTTCTCTTTACTCAGGTAATATTTTATACTTCTCAGGTCTCTGATGGGGTTGAAGACTAGATAGTTATATAGTTTTACAGTTACCAAATTTAGAAAAGCTCACAAAGGCGATGCAAAGTTTGTAAAGGTTGAGAGACATAAAAGCTTGAGTTGTTTATCTAAGAAAATGTTTTAAGGTCTAAAGAGATATTTTTTAGTTTGGTAACGCAAGTAAGTTATTACAGAAAATGATCTAGGTACAAAACTTTGGACTCACCAAGATAGGATATATAATAGAATACTTTCTCCAAAGTTGCTAAATACAAATGGCCTGGACACTGTGAATGTAATTCTTACCTGATAATTGTTCTTATTGTATATAGTTTATTGATGCTAGAGAAAGAGCCTTTTATTGGATTAAATGGGGGAGATGTTGGGATAATCTCTTTGTACACTGTGTGAAGATGTGTCTCTGTTTTACCTTATCTGCCTAAGGCACTTTCTGATTGGTTTAATAAAGAGCTAAATGTCCAGTAGCTAGTCAGGAGAGCTAGGTGGGACTTCTGGGCAGAGATAGGAACTCTGGAAAAGAATCTGAGTCATGGGAGATTTGTCATCCAGATGTGGAGGAAGTCAGATATACAATACTGAAGAGAGGTAGTAAGCCAAGTGGCAGAATGTGGATTGATATAAAGGGGCTAATTCAAGTTTTAAGAGCTAGTTGGGAACAAGCCTAAGCTAAGGCCAAGCTTTCATACTTAATAAGAAATCTTTGTCTCATTTTTTTGGAGCTGATGGTCCAAAAAAATCCATTATAATGTACACCTGACTGGAGTGTCTTTGGCTCTATCCATTGGTGGTCCAGAGAATCTCAAACCCTGTGCTCATGGCTTTGCCTTGATCCTGATGATGTGGCTTAGACCTGATGCATCTTAAACACTGAATGGACTGAACGGAAATGGGGCCTCCTTACTCTTTGCACTCAGTATACCCACATCTCCTGAGTTTTCTTGTCAGCCAACACCAGGCTGCATCTATCATGCGCACTTTTATACTCTTCCTTCACAAGTCTTCATTAAAGCAAACATTTGTCAACAACAAACCTACTGGATTGCTGATATGCAAAATCCATATTAATATTTACATTTAAATAGGGGGAAAGGGGAATAAACTTAAGGTGTCAGTTTAGACGTCATCCACCCTGGGATGGCTAAGGTTTATTCAGCAGCAGCGTGGTGAAGATGCCTTTGGGGCGGCAGGAACAGAGGTGAGATCTCTTAGACTTCTCACTTGGCTTAACTTTCATCTGTTTTGTATGGCAAGGTTTTACACAAGGTTTCTTTCAAAGCTTTTTAGCAGCTTTAAAAACCACAGCTGGAAAAACACTAGCAGTGTAAAGCTGCCATTGAGCAGTTATGAAGACAGAGATCTGAGAATTAGCCAGTGGTTGTGCTGTTCTCGTCAGTGGAGGGGAAGACACAGGTGCTACAGGTTCAGGTGATTCCTCACACACCTGTCCTTGCGGTGGGAGTGGCATGATTAACACTCTTTTTCAAGTGCTCACCTTATTAACAGTGTGTAAACTTTACAGTAGTTGATGTCTGCACAATAGCGAGGAGACTCAGGTGCAGTCTCAGAAGGCTGGAGGGGGTTTTATACACATAAGTTTAGCCATTTTTAACTGTACGGTCCAGGGGTCTTTGGTACCGTGTACAACGTGGTTGTGTCACTTTTGCCGAATTCCAGAACCATTTAATTACCCTGGAAGGTAATCTTGCATCCATGAATTAATGACTCAGCATTTTCATTCCTTTTGCCTCTCTAGCCCCTGGTAGCTTCAAATCTACTCTATGTTTCTGTGGACTGGAAGGTTCTAGATCTGTCACATAGATGAAACCATACGTGTGGCTTTTCTCCCCTTAAACAGCATCTTCAAAGGTTATCCACAACTTAGTATGTATCAGCACTTTGTTCATATATACACATATATGTATACACACACATATACTTCAATAGTATTCCATTGTATGGATATAGCATATTCTTCTCTATTGCAGTTTCTATAGTACTGTTTTAGCTTTGGCAACACCCCATTCTTGTTCCTGGAAGTGTGTTTCTTTGTTACTGGGTACAAAGGGTGAGATTAAATAAAGATAACAGCTGACTACACCATGGCCTTCTTTTGAATCAACTAGTGGCCATTACTTAACGCTGTAGGAACTACCGTGGCTCTGACTTAAATGAGTCACTTTATCTCCTTGTGTCTCAGTTTCATCTGCTATAAATTAGGCTTGATGACTGCTTGCTACCAATCTCACAAGGAGTCATGAGCGATCCTTGTTAAAAGCTTTCAGGTTCTCAGACGTCAGACACAACACATCATACCTAAGTACCACATAGCACCATAATAAGCAGCCTCTGGCTTGTTGTTTTTTTTTTTTTCTAACTACCTTTTAAAAAAATTGACAAACATCAGTACATTTTCCCAGGCATGCTGAGTGTACTTTTTTCCTTCCTAGAGCATGCCTTACTCTACATCACAGTAGAGGTCTACTCAAGGAGGACCTGAAAAGGCTTTTGGTTCTGCCTCGTCCAGTGCTTTGTCCGTTATTCTATTTAGAATGAATACTGAGTGAGGTAATTGGCTACCCACTCCATGCTAAGACGAAGACTTTTGGTTCCATGACCTTGTATGACCCTGATGGCAGCCATATGATATAGATGTCACTAGCATTTTAAGTATGGAATAACTGAGGTCTAATGAAATTGTGTGGCTTTTTCAGAGTCCCAAAGCCAGGCTCTAAGAGAGGACAGATCCAGCCATTCAGAGTCTGAGCAAGTGAAAGGTCTGGGGAGAATTGTACAGTGGCCTGTAAGAAGCAATTGTACTGCTTGAATGGGGAGCCCCGAAATTCATATCCACTCTCAGAATGTGATATCATTGGTTAAAATGAAGTCTCGGTGGGCTAAGGTGGACCCAAGTCTAATAAATGGTATTACCATAAGAAAAAGGAGAGGTTTCCAGTACAAAAATAAAGAAGGATCTATCTGCCAGATGGCAAGTGCAGAGGTCAGAGTGATTTCGTGAAATCCAGGAACCCCCTAGGGCAGCAGTTCTCAACCTTCCTAACACTTCAACCTTTTAATACAGTTCCTCGTGCTGTGGTGACCCCCAACCATAAACTATTTTTGTTGCTACTTCATAACTGTAACTTTGCTGCTGTTAGGAATCATAATGTGAATATTTTTGGAGATGGAGGTTTGCCAACTGAGTCATGACCCACACACAGGGGGAGAACCACTGCCCCAGTGCATCCAGCAGTCACTAGAACTAGGCAGCTAAGTTGGAAACACCCACCAGAGCCTCCATGTGGAGCACGGCACTGCTGATGCCTTGATTATAGACTCCCAACCTCTGAAACTATAAGCCAATAAATGCGTGCCATTTGAAGTCACCCAGCCTTCGGGAGCCAGTGCACATCCCCTCTTGTATTTATAGCATAGCATGTCCTCTCCCACTCTAATCTTGGTTCAGAGTTGTATTGAGTGAAAAAACCTTCTAAACAGATCTGTACACATAGTTAAAGTAAAACAGAAACTTCATGAAAAAAAATCACTAGGTCTGTATGTCCTTTTAACCACATGGCTGCCATGGTTCTCAAGAAATGAAGACGTAAGTAGAAAGGAAACAGGGTTGACTCTGGAATGCAATGACGTGTGTGTAAGTAATGGAATGAAAGGGGTGGATTAAAGCCTAGGAGTGATGCCCAGAGAGGTTAAATGACCAGTGTCTAAGGTTTGTTCAACAAAGGAGTAGGAAAGGCTGGGGAGAGGGTACTCAAGGAATAAGTCAAACAGCAAGAAAAGGTTCTGAACGTAAAACATATTTTGAATTTAATATTTTTTAAGACAGCATCTCATTTAGCCCAGGCTTGTCTTGAACTTGCTATATAGCCAAGGATGATCTTGAACTTATAACCATCTACCTCCATTTCTTCAGTATTGTGCCACTACATCTTAAGTTTGTAAGTAAGAATACAAAATGGTGGATTTCATTATGACATTTCATAGACATGGACCATTTTACCTCGTTCTTATTCATGCCTTTCCTCACCCTCTCGGATCCTCCATCTCTACAATGTTTATCAAGATGGATTTTCTGTTAGCAGATCTAGAAACTAAAGGCAAACCAGATGTTTAATCTCTGGGATGAGTATAGCTGTTAACTGAAGGCAACACTGAGTCCATTTTTATAAAGTAATGTAGAGTAGGGGAGTTCTGAGTGATCTCTCCAGTCTTTATTAATTGGTTCATCCTTCTCTTCACTGCTAAAACTTACCTAAAGAGCCTAATTTCTAGGCTGGGAACCAATGAGACGGCCAGTTTTCAGAGCAGGCAGAGAGAGCAGAGGACTATTGATGCACACGGTTGGCTCTGATTCCGATCCAAATTCTCCATCAACTGTCTTGTGATCTTGGCTGAGATCCCCCTCGGTTTTTTCTTCTACGCCATGCAAGCGCCATGTAACGATGGTAGTTGAAATACCTGTACATGTGAGAATGCCCTTTCCCCCAGTTAAGTGAAAGAACTGAGCAGGTTGCTTCAGGGTGCTCAGGGATTCCGGCAGGAGCCAGCCCATGAGGCAGAGTGAGTGTGCTCTTTATTCTAAGTACAATTAGTGGTGTCAGGTGAGGTTTCCTGAAGGCCTAACTAAGTTCATACATCAAATGAATTCCACTGTTCACTTGATGAAATCCAAAATTCATTACTGCAATGCAAATCTTAATGAGGTAGCAAGCATATCTTCTAGATACTTTGAATGAGAAGCTGATATAAAGCATAAAGAGATTCTTGAAGATGGAGAGATGACTCAGCAGTTAAGAGTGTTTTCTGATTTGAGTTTGGTTCCAAGCACTCATATTGGATGGCTCACACTGCCTGTAACTCCAGCTACAGGAAACAAATACCCTCTTCTGGCCTCCATATGTTTGTGCAAACACGCACATGCACACATACACACACTATGCACACACATAAAAGAAAAAATCTTTAAAAAAAAGAGATTCTTAAGTAAACACACTAATGCATTAATGTTTGGTCCAAAACCTCTGCTATAAATGAAAAGTGTTTGTCAAAGATAATGAGAATGGACAAGACCAATGCAGTCTGTGAAAAGAAACAGAGTTGCTCTCACAGTCTCCTTCACACACATGTACGTGTGAGAATTTCAGGTGCGTAGAAAGCACTTTCCTTTTACAATAGCCCATTCTCCTTTCTCCTCTGTTTTTGTGTTGGTTCTTGGCTTTCTCTGTAGCATGAGTCTTAAAAGTTCTTATTAATAAAATCAAACCTGAGGCCAGTTATTGGGTTGAACACTGGAAGATCAGAGAGACAGAACAAGCTACAGCTATCTCACCTTGCCAATTCCTCAGCTGATCCTGTTTCCTCAGACTGGAAGCCTCTGAGTCCTCATCCAGAATGAGTCTCAGCTGAACTGTGTAGCTCCAAAGCCTGAAAGCTTAACCAGCCAAATGCTGCTAGTTTCTGGTCCTCACGCCTCATATATCTTTCTGCTTTCTACCACCACTCCCTGGGATTAAAGGCTGGCTTTCTGGGATTAAAGGTGTGTGTCACCATGCTTGGCTGTTTCCAATGTGACCTTGAATTCACAGAGCTCCAGAGGGATTTCTATCTCTGGAATGCTAGGATTAAAGGCGTGAGTGCCACCATTTTCTAGCCTCTGTATCTAGTGGCTGTCTGTTCTCTGACCCCAGATAAATTTATTAGGATACACAATATTTTACAATACCACCACATTTCACTTTGACTTTGTTGTTTGTTTTAGGGTTTTAGATTTCAGAGTATCAGCAAAAGAAGTTAGTCACATAGGCACCTCTGCATAGTTTCCTGACACTATCCTATTCCTAGCCTGTCCACCTAATCGTATCTTTTGATGACCTTCCTGAAACTTTTCATTAAAAGATTCCCAGGACTTCATAGAATCTGCTTGTTCATCCCAAGAACGCACTAAGAAGAAAATACCAAACCCAGTTTTTCCTTCAAAACAAACAAGTGTAGAAATTTATTGAACATGGGCTGGTATGGGCAAACCATTTTATGTCCTCAGCATAATTCTTTTTATGGGAAATGCTTTCTCTTCAGCAATTGCATCCAACATGATTCCTGAACCCCACAGAACGGGCCACGATTCCCTTCGCCAGTCTGTGGTCTCCACTGAGATCATCGAACATTAAGGCTTGCAGAACTGACCGGAGACCTGGAGATCGCTGCTAAACCCCTTTGTGCCATCTGATCTTAGACTTGTTTCTATTACGTGGTTATTGACAATTGATTGGCTTGTTTTCTGGGTACAGTGAGTATTCACCTCACAAGAATGTTGCCCATCATTAATGATTGAAAGAGTTTCAGATCCACGGATGAAAGGCAGGAGATAAGTACACAGTGTTACAATTGTTAATCTTCATGGTTGTTATTAAGATTGCTGGCTGTCATTAGTGTTTTATTGGATCCTCTCTCTAATGATCATGCCGATGATGCCGAAGTTTCTTAACAGGATTCTTAGTCCATGATCAGTCCTGTTTATCTATTGCTTTGTTCAAGCTGTCAAGGCTTAAGCTAATTGAATTACATGAGTTTAGTGGAAATAGTTTGTTCAGAATTGAAGAAATCATTTCAGCTTTTGCCAGCAAGATGCAAGGTAACTCAAAAAAAGGGGGGAAGGAGGTTTAAAAATTATTTTTTATTGATTATTTGGGAATCCCACATCATGCACCCTGATCACCCTCACCTCCCAGTCTTTCTGTGTCTGGCCCCTCCTCTATGACCTCCTCCCCCCAAAAAATGTCTATTTTGTGTTGTCCACATACTCACTGGAGTGTGGTCAAATTCCTAGTGGCCAGCCCCCCTCAAGGTAGAATGTGTCTGTCCTTCTCCGCCTGCATCTGCACCAGAAGCCATCAACTGAGGAGAGCTGGAAGGTGGCTCTCCAGAGACCACATCACCAGCTGCAGCATGGTGCTGTGGGCCAGTGAGGGGCGGGGCTGCTCTCCTGAGCCTACAGACATTAACATGACTTCAGGCGGCAGCCCAGACCACCAGCATCTGACATCCACATGGGCTTTGGTTGTAATACGGCTGCAGACATCAACACAGCCCTTGACTGTATCAGGACCATTGATGATGCACTCATGGCTCTCAGCCGCTGCTGGAGCCTCAACATGGTCGCATATGTCACTCACATCAGCATGTCTCCAAGCCCGAGGACATCACCAAGGCACTGGGCAGCAGCGCAGACTGCCTATGTCCACACGGATCTCAGGCTTCATCGTGGTGTGGGGCAGCAGCGCAGGCCTCCTGTACTAACATGGTCTCCGGGGGCATCAGTGATCCTTCAAGGGTTCCAGTCCAGAAAGTGAGCCTTTCCTGATCTCAGGCCTCCTTCGCTGCCCAGAGCCAGAGGATCCCACAGCTGGGCGGCAGGTTGGGGGTGGGGCGGGGGCTGAGTCTGCATCTGCATAGGCTCCAGGCTGTTGCACACCATCCCGCCAGCCCTGCTGGGCACTGACATCATGTCGACCTCAGCGAGCTCTCTCACCTGTCACCTCCACGTCATCTGCAGTTCCTCCTCTCTCCCTATCGCGGGCACCACTCTGTTTTTCTGTCTTTCCCACCTCTCCATCACATGTTTGTTCTTGGTAGTGGCGCACCCCAGCTGTGAAGCCCGGGGCGGGGGGGGGGGGGGGATTCGGCTGTCTTCTGCCACTGCCCTGGACTGAGATCCATTTCTTATGTCTCTCCTATCATTCTCCTGAGACTGAAATTGGTCATTCTCAGCGACTCAACCATCTCTTAAGGAGGATAACTAGCATGGATATATTCTGATGACAGTGTGAAGAGATTCATTCAGGTTCTCTAAACATGAACATATCCAATTCAGTGCAGTCTGTTTCTATGGAAGTCACCTGTTTTTCTGATTCCTGCACATCCACAACCACTTCTTTCATTTTTAACTGTGTATCCCTGACTAGCCTAGAACTAACATTGAGCCACCTGCCTCTGCCTCCTGAGTGGTGGAGCTAAAGGCATGTGTGCTCAGCTCAGGCTACTGAATAGTAAATAGTTTATGTGCATTTATTGTTCACTCTCAGCCTAGTTAAACAGAAGAGAGATAAGCAAACACAATCCTTATAAAGGGCCCAGCAAGATGGTTCAGGGTGTCAGGGTGACTGGTACAAAGTTTGAAACCCTAATTTGACACCTGGAATCCACACTGTACAAGATAACTGACTCCTGCAAGTTTTCCTCTGATCTCCACATGTACTACAACATGTGTGTGCATGCCACATGTAAACATGAAATAAAACTAAATAATTGGGAAAAATACCTGGGGCTGGAGAAATGGCTATGTGGTTAAGAGCACTACATGGGCTTGGTTCCCAACACTGACATGTGGGTCATAATTATTTGTAACTCCAGTTCCAGGGAATCCAATGCCCTCTTCTGATCCTCACAGGCACCAGACACACACACATAGTGCACTTACATACATGCAGGCAAAATACTTGTACACATAAGTTAACAACATTTTAATACCTTATGCTAAACAGAGTGATAGAGATCCACTGATCATATTGGTGGACTTCAGAGAAGGAAACATATGGAGTGTAGGGCAGCATTGCCCAGTGCCAAGAGGTAGCAAGAAAGGGGAAGGTCTGGTTCTCAGGATAGATGGGCTAAATGACCAAAGACATATAAGAACTATCTAGAGAAGAGAAATGATAAGTTTAATGATATGTTTTAAGAAATATTTGGCACCTGGAGAGTCATAAAATGAGAGAAATATTAGGAAATTAGACTGGTCAAGTGGCTGGAGCATGAGAGTCTTAAGTATCATGACAATGGACTTAGACTTATCAACTGGACGCTTAGAGAATGCTGTCTGGGAGGGTCATTTTACCAGTAGAGTGGAGAGGACTGGTGTGCAGGACCTTTGGGGCAGTGAAAACCAGATGGAGCCTCATGATTAACTACATATGCAGTAACAGGGAAGGGGACCTATAGTACCTGGGCATTCTGAGTCACATCCGCATTGCTGTGCCCAAACATTTAACATGAACAGCATCGCAGAGGAAGCATGGATTTGAGCTTCTGATTTCAGAATTTCAGTCTTCGGCCCTTGGCTCTGTTGATCCGGGGTCCGTGATGAGCCAAATATTATGCTGGACAAATGAGACATCCAGAGCATCTGCTCCCAGTAGCCCAGAAGACGGGTGGGGTGTAAGAACCAGAAGTTCTTAACAGTTTCTGTACTTTGAGTAGATAGTGTTCTGTGAAGATACCACATGCAGGCCATGAAGACAACAGGAAACACAGCTTGCGAGTTTCCTCTCTTTTTGGCTATCTGTGTGATTGAGAATAAGGTCATGCATTTGAAGGGAATATTGAGAGCTCAATCTTTTCCTGTCTCTCTTACATACAGTTATCAAGCTTCCAAGGCTAACGTTCAATAGTCACACCACCTTCGCTATTCTCAAGGTTTAATGCGCTTTGGTGGTCCACCTCCATGTGTATCTGTGCACCACACGCGTGCCTGGTGACCGAGGGAGCCAAAAGAAGATTCCTGGAACTGGAGTTATAGATGCTATGAGCTGTCATGTGGGTGTTGGGAATTGAACTCAGGTCCTCTGGAAGAGGCCATCTTTTTCAAATACAGGCTGCTGCTCTAGTTTGCATTTTGGATTCTCTCCGAAGGCTCCTGTGTGCGGTGGTTAGTGGGCCAAACTGTGGTGCTTGGAGATGCAGTAAAACCTCCAGGAGGTAGGACATAGTAGAAGGAAATATTGTCACTGGGGACATACCTGGAAAGGACAATAGAGACCATAGTCCCTTCCTGTCTCTCTTACTTTCTGGCTGCTGTGAGGTAAGCGTGATGTTTTGCCTCACCACAGGCTGACAAGCAATAACCAATTGACTCTTAGGTTGAATACTTCTCAAGTATTTTGGCATAGGAACAGAAAGCTAACTTATCAAGCACCTATGTGTTCAACAATTTAATTTTTCACAACAGCCCAGTGAAGTAATTATTACTTTTGTCTCTACTTTACAGATGAGGAAATTATGACAGGAAATTAAATAGATTGCCTAAGAAGTTGTAGAGCCAGGATTTGAACTCAGACTATGGGTGATGATGTAGAGAATTGGGGTCCTAAACATTCCTGTTGGGAATGGTGCTATTTATGCCAAATAGTTTGACAATTTTCCTCAAAAAGGTGTACATGGAATTATCATATGATTAGCAACACTGAGTGTGTGCTCAAGAGAGCTCCCCCAACAACCAGCAATTCTACTTCTAAGTGTATTCCCAAAGGTCACACAGAGAAGTGTTCATGACAGCTTCATGCATCACAGCAAGAACGTGAAAACCCAAAGTGTCAATCAACTGATGAAGGGTAAACGTGTGCTATGTGTCCACAATGAAACATTACTCAGCTCTTGAAAGTAACAAAGTAACAGTATACACAGCAATATAGACAGACCTTGAAAGCATGCTAAGCGAAATGACAGACTCCTGAGATACTTATTACTCCATTTAAAGGAAATGTCCAGAATAGGCTAATTCATTGAAATAGAAAGTAGATTAACGATTGCCAAGCTCTCAAGGAACTGGGTATGGGGAGGGAAGGAGTCACTGCTGATGGGTCTGGGGTGTCTTTGTGGGATGACTGAACGGTCTGCAGTTAAATCTGATTATAGTTGCACAACACTGGAAATGAACTAAGAAGTACTGAGTAGTATTCTCTGAAATGTGAATTTTATGGGGTATGGATTTCATCTCAAAAATTATTTCAATAACTCTAATATTTTAATCTGAATGCCTTAAGTTTTTCTCTCTTTTTTCTTTTATTTTTTATTAGGAAAATTTTTTCATTCATTTTACATACCAATCAAAGATTCCCCTCTTCCCTCCTCCTGCTCCCCAGCCTCCCCCTCCCAACCCACCCCCCACTCACCCCACAAGAAGGCAAGGCCTCCCATGGGAAGACACATCCAGTAGAGGCAAGTCCAAGCCCTTCCTCTTGCCTCAAGACTGCATGAGGTGTCCCATCATAGGTAGTGGGCTCCAAAAAGCCCGCTCATGCACCAGAGATGGATTCTGATCCTACAGCCAGGGGGCCCCCAAGCAGATCAAGCTACACAACTGTCTTACCATGCAGAGGATCTAGTCCAGTCTCATGCAGGCTCTACAGCCATTGATCCAACTTTCATGAGTTCCCACTAATTTGGTTTGGTTGTCTCTGCAGGTTTCCCCATCGTGATCCTGATGCCCTTGCTCATAGAATCCCTCTTCTCTCTCTTTGACTGGACTCCTGGAGCTCTGCCTGGTGTTTGGCTGTGGATCTCTGCATCTGCTTCCATCAGTCATTGGAGAGAAGCTCTGTGATGACAGTTAGGGTATTCACCGGTCTGATCACTGGGGTAACCCAGTTCGTTTCACTATTTCTAGTAGTCCAAGCTGGGGTCATACTTGGGGATTCTTGGCAACTTTCCTAGCACTGGGTTTCTTTCTATCCCCATGACGTCTCTCTCTATCATGGTATCTCTTTCATTCCTTTCCCCCTCCGTCCCTATTCCAGCTCAACCATCCATTCCCTTATGTTCTCATCCCCATCCCCTACCCTCCATTGCCCATATATTTTTTATTAAGAGATTTTCTATTCATTTTACATACCAACCACAGATACCCCTGTCCTCCCTCCTTGCACCCCTCCCCAGCCTTTCCCCCCCCCCCCGCCCACCCCTCATTCCCACCTCCTCCAAGGCAAGGTCTCCCATGGGGAGTGCTTTCTGTAGGGCTGGATTTTTGGATAGGTATTGTATAAATATGGTTTTGTCTTGGAATATCTTGTTCACTCTGTCTATGGTGATTGAAAGTTTTGCTGGGTATATTAATCTAGGCTGGCATCCACGGTCTTTTGGTGTCTGCATTACATCTGTCCAGGACCTTCTCGCTTTCAAAGTCTCCATTGAGAAGTCAGGTGTTATTCTGATGTGTCTGCCTTTATAAGTCACTTGGCCTTTTCCCTTTGCAGCTCTTAATATTCTTTCTTTATTCTGTATATTTAGTCATTTAGTTATTATGTGGTGAGGGGACTTTGGGGGGGGGGGTCTAGTCTATTTGGTGTTCTATAAGCTTCTTGTATCTTCATAGGTATTTTCTTCTTTAAGTTGGGGAAGTTTTCTTCCATGATTTTGTTGAATATATTTTCTTTGCCTTTGAGTTGGTATTCTTCTCCTTCTTCTATCCTTATTATTCTTAGGTTTGGCCTTTTCATGGTGTCCCAGATTTCCTGGACATTTTGTGTTATGACTTTTTTGGCTTTGCTATTTTTTCTTTGACTGACAAATCTATTTCCTCTATTGTATCCTCTACACCAGAGATCCTCTCTTCCATCTCTTGTATTCTGTTGGTTATGCTTGCATCTATGTTTCCTGTTCGTTTACACAGATTTTCTATTTTCAGCATTCCCTCTGTTTGTGTCTTCTTCATTGTTTCTATTTCACTTTTTAGGTCTTGAAAGGTTTCCCTCACTTGCTTTTTCATGGTTTTCTTGGCTTTCTTTCAGGGATTTATTGATTTCTTCCAATTTTTTGTTTGTTTTTGCCTCAATTTCTTTAAGGGAATTTTTCATTTCTTCTTTAAAGACCTCTAGTATCTTTAAGAAGCTATTTTTAAGGTCACTTTCTTCTGCTTCTTCTACATTGTGATGTTCAGGTCTTGCTGTTGTAGGAGGGCTAGGTTTTTGTGACGCCATATTGTTCTTTATGTTGTCATATGTATTTTTTCTTCCTCTAATGGGTGCAAGAGGTGCCTGTGTCTGAGTGAGCTGCTATTGGTCCACTCTGGGCTTGTTGTGTCTGTGTCTCAGGGGGCCCCTCTGGGTCCAATCTTAGCTCTTGGTCTAACTGGAGGTAGCAGATTCTGTATTTCAGGGAGCTGCTCTTGGTCCAGTCCAAGCTAGCTGATTCTGTGACTCAGGAAGCTGCTCTTGGTCCAGTCAGCACTGGTGGATTCTGTGTCTCAGGAAGCCACTGGTGTCCCAGGGCAATGGGTATTGGGGTAGGGCATGGGTCTTGTAGATTGCAGGATCCGATGGGGGGTTTTGGTGGGGGATCCTGGCCGCAGGAGTTTTCCCTGCTGGCCAGCAACTGGGGCAGAGTTGGATGGGGGTTCCCGGAGACTGGCTGTGTCCCAAGGCCTGGGTCCTAGAGGCAGGACTCTCTGGTGGGAGAAGAATCACTCACCTCTTGGTCCAATGAAAGCTGGTGGATTCCTTGTTTCAGGAAGTTACTGGGGTCACAGGCAGATGAGTTTTGGGGTAGGGTGTGGGTCTTGTAGATTGCAGGGTCTGATGGGGGGTTTTGGTGGGGGAGCCTGGTTGCAGGAGTTTCCCCTGCTGGCCAGCAACTGGCATGCCTTAAGTTTTAATGTGCCTTTAGCATGAGGAATATTTCCATCTCTCATTTTGGTGAGTCCTGTGGTTAGATGGAATCCAGAGGCAATGCCACTTGATCATTTTGTTTTCCCCAGAAGAACTTTTCAGCTAAGTTCTGACCCATGCAATGACAGGAAGAACCTTGAGGACAAATGCTAAATGATGCAGGTCACTCTCAGAAAGACTGTCATGCACGTACGCGCGCACACCCACCCACCCATTCACAATACACTTTTCCCCTTTGATTCCATTTACTATCAGTGTGAAGTTCAGGATGATTTCAAGAATAACAAACAAACGAACAGATCTACACTCAGTCCCATGTGAAAGGCAGACCGTCATTGCACTCAATGACTGAACGACCAGGGCTAAAGCGTGCCGGCTGCTGCACGCATTGTCTTGTTCTAAGACTCTGGATCTGAAGCCTCAGCACAGTGCTCTGTCCATCCCCTGTAGTGGACGGTCTCTTGGCCTGTCTTCTGCCTTGATCAAAGTTCTGCTCAGTAGTAATGATGACTGGAGTGTTGTTCCACGCGGCCTTCCTTGAGGGCTGTAATTAGAAATACTACACTTGACCTTTTATTAGCCATGATCCCCAACAAAATTGTGTCAAATCACACTGAAGAAATGTTCTTGTATCTTTTATGAGTGCACACAAGATTACAGGATATGATTATTTTAGAATAATTACATCGTGACCTTCAGAGCTATTTGTAAAGGTCATATTCTCTTCACATACCCTTGATTTCCTTTCTCTGTTTTCTTTTGTCCCGCCAGACATAAATTTGGCAGAGGAAGAAGAAAGAGAACGTATTTTCCCCCCATGGATGAAAACCGAAGAAGACAGTTCAAAGTCCCCACGGCGCTCAGAGGGCTGCGGGCTGTGATAGGCTGTTTTCTACCATGTAGCTTCTGCATTATCTACTCCGTTTTCTTCATTATTCTCCACTTATCACACGCAGCATCACTACCGAGCCCAAATAGAGAGTTGTAATTACCCGGCTGCCACCCGATAGCACCTCCTCTATCATCTTTATCTCACTGGGCCTTGCTGTTTCATCGTCGGATAAAACTTGCCCATGGCAATGTCTGTGATAGCGCATCTCAGAGATACATTTAAAGTTTACTCATTTATCGCAGCGAAACGCTGAACCCAGGCAATTATTAGATACGCACCCCAGCTTAGTCTCTCGCTAAGGTTACTCCAACTCCCTTTTGTACCAGCTAGTTTCTCCTTTCCTTCTCAGAAATGCTTGGGTCCTGACTGGCTACTGAAATGGAATTTTAAGGAAATGGTGGAGTGTCAAGAATACTAAGGTGCCTAAGAACATGTGTGCATGTATGTGTGTGCATGTGTGTCTACATGTGTATGCATGTGCCTGTGTGTGCAAGGGTGTACATGTGTGTGCACGTTCTTGCCATGCATACCCACATGCAGCAGGGCCCTCCCTGAAGCAGCTGAAGTGGCAGAAAGTGTTGCCTTTGTGCCCGGTCCTCGGGGTCTGTCACATCCTGCTCTGTTCAGGCTCAGAGCACAGAAAAGCTGACACCTGAAAGAACACAGACCATGTGATCTGCCCTTCTTTAACACATCACACAAGACTTTTCTTCCTTCAACATCAGGGTTTTTAGCCCAAGAAACCAGTTTCACAAGTGAATGGCCCCTGTGTATGCATATGCACATTCCATGGCTCACATATAGAGATGAGAGGGCAGCTGATGAGAATCTCTTCTCTCCCTCCATCCTGCGGGCCCCGGGGACTGAACTCGAGTCCTCAGACTTGGCCACAAGCACCTTGACCTGCTGAGACCTCTTACTGCTCCCTCAGAGAAAGTAGACAAGCTAAGCCGGGAGGTCTACATACTTTAGAAAAAGAATAAAAACGGTTGGAAAAGGGGTTCCTACAGAGCACAGATGAATTTCATCTGACCCATTTTTCTAGTATTTTAATGTTTACTGTTCAAGTCTGTTTGAGTAGCTGGCTCGGGACTATGCTTGTACTGGCATCATATTCCAAATAAAATAAAACAAGACAAAAGTCTATCAATTCTCTGTTCTCAGTCCATGCTAGCTTTCTAATGGAAAAGCCTGTATTTATTTGCTAGGACTGAAAGTGTATCTCCTTTGAAGAAACAGTCCATTAAATCTGTCCATGGGACACCCAAAATGTACCTTGTAATGGGACATTTTATTTTATCGTACCTCCCAGCTCTGTGCTCGTCTACTTTCTCTGAGGGAGCAGTAAGAGGTCTCAGCAGGTCAAGGTGCTTGCGGCCAAGTCTGAGGACTCGAGTTCAGTCCCTGGGGCCCACAGGATGGAGGGAGAGAAGAGATTCTCATCAGCTGCCCTCTCGTCTCTACACGTGAGCCATGGAATGCACACACGCACACACAGGGGCCATTCACTTGTGAAACTGGTTTATAATACTTGGATTATAAACTGGTATTGCTGCAGAGGGATCACCACAGTGCTTTTCTCTGTGGTCTCTCTGCCACAGGAAGGGCTAGCCTTCCTGGGACCGGAAGCCCCAGCCAGGAAGGACTAGGCAATGCAGGAATGTGGTTTAGAGGTGGTTGTGGTGCCACAGAGCACTTTGGCCTTGAGGGAGTTACCTGCCCTCGCTAAGCCTTGGTTTCCTCACCCTTACAATAGGTAGAACAATGCCATCAATGAAACAGGGTGTGTGAAGATTGAATACATCCATTTAGGTCACCACTAGTGACTGTCACCTGGATTTAGAACGGTGGCCTGGAATGAACCCTGACCAGGCCTCTAAAGTTGTGTGGCAGGGTTTTGCTGTGATCTGCATGGTGTTGCTGTCTCTCTGGGTGAGACAGGTGTCCCTGAAGCCTAATTTATTTCCCCGAGTAGCCAGGGTCTCTGAGTCACAGGAACCAGCCCATCCCACGGAGTGATGAGGTCACCTGGGGCTGGGTCTCTGCACCTGGCCTCTCTCCCTATGAAGCAGTTTTGTTGCCGATTGTACACTGATAAGGAGAAAGGGGCAGTGCTTTTAAATACCAGGGGGCCGGAGGACAGTGATGTTTGGGGGAGGGTCTAAGACACAGCCAGAGCTGACCACATTAGAACTGAAAGATAATTCTTGGCGAAGTGCTTGCCAAGCAAGCATGAGGACATGCATCTGATTAACCAGAATCCATGTAAGAAAACCAGCTGTGATGGCACACCGTTGTCATGCCCTGGGGAGACTGAGGCAGGGGAGGTCGCTGGAGCTCACTGGCCAGCCAAGATACCTACTTAGTAAGTTCCAGGCTAGTGAGAAACTGTCTCCAAAAACAAAGTGGATGGTTCCTGACTGACACCTGAGGTTCCTGAATGTGTGTATCCATTCATGGGCATACACATACTTGCACACACTCACACACATGTGCACACACACACTCATACACACATGCACACACACAGTCACACACATAAATACAGTCATATATATTCACACACATAAATACAGTCATATATATACATATATATATATATACACACACATATACACACAGATACTTTCACACAGACACTAATACACACATATATACACATACACACAACATACACACACACATGCATTCATATATACACATGAGCACTGCACACACACTCATACACATGCATGAATATGCCCCTTTAAACCTTCCTGCAGAAATCAGCTTTTATCAGGAAAGAGTCCCGGCTAGCATGGCAGGCTTCCTTTACAACTCATGTTTCCACCTGGAACAGGGCAGAACAAGGCATGCGTCAGAATGAGCTTCTTTACAGCCGCTGCCAACGAGGAGGAGACGTGTCTCAGATGCCCGGGACTTTCTTCAGGGTGAGGCCGTGCTGCGGGCAGGCCCTTGTTGGCACACGGATCAGTTATGAACTCAGTTCTCTGTAGAAGCTCCGGGTGTCACACAAAACGCCCCCATGGGCTGCATGGACGTCTCAGAGTCCCTGCAAACGGCAGTCTTCACTTTCCCCCTGTTCTGTGGAGAGACGATGAGGAAAGGTTTGTAATTCGGGGTCTGCAGAAGTTTCAGAATATGCTCCTGTCTTCCAAAATTTTCTGCAAAGTTGCACATTTATGTTCTTTGGGGCCGGGCTTCCCGCGGCGGCTGTGTTCTCGTTTGTGAGTCTAGGAAACAGTGGAGAGGGAAAGTGTGATGTACATAAAGAAGGACTGGAAGGGAGGGTCTCAGAGCGGAAAGGCACATGCGCAGCCTTATTCCTGTCCCGCGCCACCTTCTCACACCCTGCCTTGGCCTCTACCAAGCCTCTTGGCTGCAGCCCAGGAGAGCCTCAAACTCGGGGGTTCACGCTGTGCAGGAGCGGCAGGAAAAGACGTCCTGTAAACCCCCACCCACAAACAAGAGTCATTAGTTTGAATTGGCTGGGATTTTTCTTTCTGTTCCAAACAGCAGAGATCTGTGCTCCATGTACCCAGACACAAAATGACGTGTCGTATCATGCCGCTTCCCCTGGGCTTTAGTGAGTCCCTGTACATCATCCCTCCTGACTCTCTCACTCCCTATCACCACTCTGAATAAAAGTATAGGTGTCATTATGGCAGCTCCTAAAAGCAGGCCTATTGATCTATTAAAAGAAGCACTTTAATTAAGCAATAATATGTGGTTGAGTGAGGATGCCAAGTAATAAATGCCAGTGAGTGGCTGCCAGGAAGGGCCCTGCAGAAACATACTGGCGTTGGCTGCCAGATTTGGGAGCTGTTCACCCATGAGAACTTTCCTACCTTATTTGGGAAACCAATATATTTGCAATTTTTATCTTGTTAATATTTAAGGACGTTGGGTCACGTTTCAAGTGGCCGATCTTACTAGTTGTACTGGGACATCATGACCTTACAGTGTGTGCTGAATTTTGGGTAATTTCTCCTCCTACCACGCTTTCTGAACAGAGAAAAGGCTAGTAAATGAGTAGTGGCAATAATCTCAACTCGTGTTGTCTCCCATTTAAAAATGATGACATCCTGGATGATTGGACAGGCAGGCTGCTGAGCGCTGGATAAACCGAGGGTGGAGTCAAAGGTGCCTCAGATTCTCCTGGCATCTGGTCCCTTTAGCAGCCTGCAAGTCCCTGTTTCTTTAATTCTAAGACGGCAAGTTCATTTTTAGCGTAACTCCCTACTGCTGTGTTTCATCTTGTACACCTCCTCACCCGCTGACTCTGGCATCTCTTTTTCAGCTTTGCAAATGCCAGTCATCGTTAAGCTGCTCAGAGCTTGCCATTCCCCCACTTTCCTGGAGAGTTAGCATCTAAACTTTCTTGCAACACAGTTCTCTTTGTACAGAGCTTCATGTTGTTTTATAAATGTGCTATTTGTGTTTCCAACTACATTGACAACTCCCTGAGGGACCATGTCTTGAATCAACCCTAGCTCTGTCCTGGGCAGACAGCAGTAGATGCTTACTGAATCACAGTACAAAGGGTAGCTGCTGGTTTTCTTGAAGTGTTCCTACAAGGTCGCAAGTTGGATAAAACTGTTTACAGCAAGTTTCAGCCTGTGGTTGGGAATTTCCCTCTATATTTGGTTTCCCATCATAGTTTTTTTTTTTTTATTTTCAAACAGAAAAGTAGACAAAGAAGAGAATGAAGGTGCCCCAGGACAAACTAAAGCTTCGACATTTTGTTTCGTGAGCTAAAAGATGCATCAGTAGGGCTCTGCAATGTTGCGGTTTATTAAATGTGGCTCTCAGAATAGGATGAGGTATTTGATTCAACATAATCATACACAGCCCTCATCATTTCTGCTTGAGTTTTGAGAGGAGAAAAGCTTGTGTTTCCCCTTGGCTTAGTGTAACAGCTGATGGTTGGTGTTTCTGGGCAAGAAATAATGGGGACAAGAATAATGAAAGGGACAGTAAGAGCAGTGTCTTGAGTTCAGAGCTTGGAATAGAGCTGGTCTGTCAGATGTTATGATGAGATCCCAGAAGACACTCTTCTGGCTCACATGGGAGGACATCGCCATCCTCACGTTCAACATCATCTTGGCTAGCGTGTGTGGTACTGTGGCTTAGGTCATAAGTATCCCCAAGAACCGCATGAATTAAATGTTTGCATCTCAGCTGGTGATATGATTGGGAGGTGATGGAAGCTTCAACAGGCAGGTCCCAGTTGGAGGATGCAGGCCATTGGGAAATGCCCTTGGAGGGCATAGTGGGACTCTGACACCTTTGCTCTCTTTTCTCTGTCTCTGGCCACCATGAAGTGAGCAGCTTTGCTTGGCCACATGCTTCTCACCATGTTGCTTTCCTTTGTCTGGTCTACAAAGCAATGGAGCCACCTGGCCATGGCCAGAAGAAAGCTTTCTCTTTTGAAGCTGTTTTTGTCAAGCATCTTGTTTGTAATGATGGAGAGCCAGCTGACCCACAACCATCTGGGTTTGACTGAAAATCCCACTTGAATGCCTCATCACGCTTAACTGATGAGACATCTTTTCACTCTCAAAACTGGATGGGCAATTACTTAGGGTGCTAGTTTGTTTTTTGCAAACTTGACATAAACTGGAGTCATCTGGGAAAAGGGAACCTCAATTGAAAAATTCAAAATAAATTGATGTGACAACTGACTGACCTTGTACCTCAGTGCTGGGGTTTTAAAGCAAGTATTTGACTCCAAAGCCCATAAGTTTTTGACTTGTGACCCCCCCATCAAATACTTAATTGTCAATTAATCACTATGTGATTTTATATATATATATATATATATATATATATATATATATCTGTAAGTGTGTGAGAGAGCTGTCAAGATATATATCTCACATACCTATCACACACATACACACACATATACATATATACATATATATATATATATATATATATATATATATATATATATATATAGAGAGAGAGAGAGAGAGAGAGAGAGAGAGATACAATTTTCCCCAAGGTGCCCATCATGAAATCAGATGCCATTGCTTTTATTCAATTCTTGAGTATATTAGCCAGTTCTGTGTCTCTGTGACTAAATACTTGTTAGAACAATGAAGGAGAGGTTTATTTTGGCTCACTCTTTCAGAGGGCTCAGTCCATTGGTGCTTGGCCTCCATGTACTTGGGCAGAACATCGTGGTGGCAGGAGTTTGTGGTGAAGAAACTTCCTTATTTTGTGGTAGACAGGAAGGAAGCCACTTCCTCTAGCTAGACCTCATTTCCTAAGGTTTCCAGCACCTTCCAAAATAGCCCCAGCCACTGGACACAGTGCTCACAGCACACAGTCTCATGGGCGATGTTTCATATCCAAAGCTGAACATGAAGCAAATATAAGTTTAGTACTTTCTGCATAACAAGCTCCCTGCTTAGTGGGTGGAGATGTTATGTCAAAAAAGATGTGGTCCTTCCTTCATGTTGTATGTACAGTTTAGAAATGAGAGAGGAAGACCCCACAATGGTATCACGTCATCAATGCTGTGAGTAGATGATTGAATGAGAACATGGTATTGGAGATGACTAGTGTTCCTGGGGGAAACTGGAAGGCATGGCATACAGTAATGGTGCCAGTTGAGTAAAATACAGCTCAAGGGGCTGGAGAGATGGCTCAGTGGTTAAGAACACTGACTGCTCCTGCAGAGGACCCAGGTTCAGTTTCTAGCACTCGCATAGTGATTCATTTGTAAGTCCAGTTTCAGGGGATCCCATGGCCTCTTCTGGCCTCTGAGGGCACCAGGCATGTATACGGTGCACAAATGTACATGCAGGCAGAACAGTCACACACATAAAAATAAATAAGTCTTTTAAAATATAGCTTGTGCCGGGCGGTGGTGGCGCACGCCTTTAATCCCAGCACTCGGGAGGCAGAGCCAGGCGGATCTCTGTGAGTTCGAGGCCAGCCTGGGCTACCAAGTGAGCTCCAGGAAAGGCGCAAAGCTACACAGAGAAACCCTGTCTCAAAAAACCAAAAAAAAAAAAAAATATATATATATATATATATATAGCTTGTGACTAGATTGTGACAAAAGTCATGTGCCACATAAATTTTTTGTGTCACATTCATAGGAGGATATTCAAGTTGATTAAGCAGGATAATGACAAGGTTAAATTCTTAACTCAGAAAAGTATCTGGGGACATGAAGATGTGCTGAACACAGAAGATATAGGGCAGAGAGTGATTTCAAAGGCTGTAAGTATGATCCCGCATAGACATCCTTGCTTGAACTGGTCAAAAGGTCGCAAACCCGGAAGGCAGAAGATGGATTCAAATGCCTGCATTTCAGTCAGATTTGCAGGATTCATACTTAGGGTTGGGTTTGATACTTGATGTAAGAAGTTTCTGGTTTCTGTAAGGTAGCAGGTGGTGGTTCCCTTCAATAGGATAAAGAAGAAAATTGAAGCATGGAGCAGGTGTTCATGGGAGAGACAGGGAGTGGGGCTGAAATCGTTTCTGAAGAGACTTATTCAAAAGAGAGGAAGTGGACAGAATATCCCCCTCTGGCTTTGATTTGGAAACAACCCTAACGGCTAACGTGGCCATCGTCTGCCGAGTGGCAGGAGCTTCCCTGACAGTTTGTTACTTAGGGAAATCGCCTCCAACGGAAGAGGGAGGTTTGCTTTACAGCCTCAGTTCAAGGTGATGAACAGTTCTCACAACTCGTGTGCGAGCCCAACTGGCCCTAGACACATGGTGTGGTTCCAAATGTGAAGCACAGCAAACTGAGGCTCCTTATGTCACCAAAGTCAGAGACAACCCTGCCACACACATTTATTAGAGTCTAAAACAATGGTCTCTTTGGGGGTCTGGACGTCATGGTCTCTGAAGATGCTCTTCCCAAACACAGGGTGTGACGGGAGGTCGACTCACACAAGTCCTGTAGAAGAGGTGATTGGCAGACCTTACTCCTAAGAGGTGATTGGATTAACTTACTAAGTCATGGATCCATAGTTACTCTTGATTTGAGCAGGTAAATTAACTGCATTGTTCGTCCATGCTCCCTTAGATGAATAGAGACAAAGATTGCCCTTAACATGTAGGATTAAATTATATAAATTTGCATAAAGTGATTAGGATAACCTCTAACTTACTGGAAGCTCTTGATAAATACCAGCTATCATAACTTCTTATTCCAAGTTCGGATTAATTATCTGTAGATCACTGAATGAAATAGCCAGGCATTCCTTTTTCATTCTATGTTCTTTCTATGGATTATAAGACTTCTGTGACGCTGGAAGCTTTGTTCATGGTCTTTCCATTTTCAGTAGAGCTGTGTCCACAGGACAAGGAGGACTTGGGCTGTGTGTGGACTTTGAAATGACAGGTCAGGGTTTTCGTTTTTTTTTTTTTCCAAAGTACTTTAGCTTGGCAATCACTAAAAGAAGATTAACACTTGACATGATAAGAAAGTTAGACCAACAAAAACCTGAGATGCAGGAGATAGGCTCAGATGAAAAAAACTCAGATTTCTATGGGCTGGACACAGAACAAGGCTGACTGGCAGAAAATACCTACTGATGACTCCGTTTATCTGTAAAAGATAAATCAAATGGAGGTTAATCGGGAAAGAAATGGATTAATAGTGTCAAAGATTAGATAGGATGGCAGGGCATTAAAGGGGATTGTCATGGTCAATAAGAATAAGAAATTGAATAACTCCACACTGAATCATCTCACTTGATCATTGGCTGATCTACTGCTGATGGGGAAGACTGATGTGCAGAGAAAGGGAAATTAAAGGATGGGCCAATCTCCATCCGTGTGTCTTTAAGGCTTCCTACACAAAGCACAGAAAGTTAGGGTTGAGTTCAGTCACCTCTACAGCTTCCTGCTACAGAGCAAAAGAGCAAATAGCTCCACCCCAGGGTTGTTCTATATCTGTGCGCACACCGAGCAACATCTCTTCAATGCACAAACACCTCTACTACTTAGGATTTCACCCAATGCTATAAGTTCTGTTGCAATTCTGTTTTTCTTCTTAGCAGGTAGGAGGTACACACTGTAAGACTCTTCCTGTATTTTGCTGACTCTGTCCTGCTTCACAGGAGCAGTAGAGGTAAAACCCTGTGAATGAGTAAGACTACATCCTCTTCTTTGTCTTTAGAGACAATCAAGAAGGAGGAAGTGTGGGAAGGCAGGTGATCCTGCAGCCAGATGGGACAAGGGACACACAGGAAAGACAAGAAGAAATCATGAAGACCAGGAATCTTGGAACACACCTGTAATCTCAGCACTTAGGAAACTGAGACAGGAGGATTGAGAGTTTGAGACCAGATTGGGCTATACTGTGAGACCCAGGCTCAAGAATGAAATCAAAACAAAAAAGAAGAAACAAGAACTGTTTGAGGGAAGAGTGTAGAAAAAGATAGAATGTGGCTCACGTGGTTGGTCTGAGTGGAGTTGGTGCCAAGGCCCACGTGATGTGACATTCTAAAGGAATCTATTCAAACTTTCAAACAGGGGCACCTGCCTTTGAGGATCTGAGGTGCAGATGCTCACCGGGACTGACACTCTCAGATTTTCACTTGTTCATTTAGAAGCTTTGGCTCCTTCTTATACATGGATGGACCAGCCAGCCATTTGGATGACTGAGATTTTCACTTCTAAAATTCTATATTTGCCTCTAAATGTAAGGTTCATGATGTCCAGTACAACTTAAGGACAGATACCCAACCCTCACCCATACCATTCTCTACAGCGCGTAGCCTCTGACACAGATTTTTAAATCTGTTAATCATGTAAGCTAAACACTGTGTGCATAGACCTTCCAGCATCCTACATCACTCGGTGCACTAGCTTAGCGCTCGGATCTTGTACACAAAGATGGCTTGCTATCTTTTTGAGTTATTTCTTTTGAGTGTGTTGTGTGAGTGTGAGTGTGTGTGTGTGTGTGTTTTGCCTGCATCTGTGTCTCTATACTGCATGAGTGCAGTGCCAACCCAGAGCAGAAGAGAGGGTTAGATTTCCTGAAACCAGAGTTACGGAAAGTTGAGAGCCATTGTGTGGGTGCTAAGAACTGAATTCAGGTCTTCTGCAAGAGCAGAAGATGCTATTAATTTTGCAGATCATTTTTTAAAACTAGACATTTGAACTTTTTGCACAGCATTCGGTCATGTCAACATCTTTGGTCTGATTGTTGAGGAGTTAGAATCTTCTGAATGACTCATGCTGCTTTTCATGGTTTTTGTGTTTCTGAGATGAGGTTTGTGGAGTTGGTAGGGTTGATATCTCTGCTGATTTTATTCAGGTCATCTTAGTGCTTTTTAATGAGCTTAATCCCCAGTGTTATTCAGAGAAGACAAAATGAACAACTGTTGGGTTGTCTTTACCTTTCCACTCTCTGGAAAGCTGATGGTACCTTGATCTAGTTTCCATTTTCACTGTTTCTCAATGGCTATCAGCTCTTCAGTCATCTCCTTCTTGGTTCATAATGTCCCTTCTCTTTTAATATCTTTGGAATATAGTCTTCTCTTTTTCATCCTGACTCTTCTCATTCATGAAGTCACAATGAAGTATCTTCTAATCTACTACCATATTCTGCCTGTTCTTGTAAAACAGTTACTGTGATCTTTGCTAATATTTTATCCTTTTTGGATAAGCACGGTGGAAGTATTCCTCCCCTGCTTTTCTGTTGGCTTATGCTTTCATTTTTTTATATCATTTAAGTGAGAATTTCTTGATTTTAATGTACACCAATTTACAAATCTTATCCTAACTTTATAATTAGTGCTTCTTCTTATTTAAAACATTATTTCTAGTTCCAAGGTTATAAAGACATTTTGTATTTGCTACTAAATATGGAAGTCTTGCATTTTATATTTAGGTGTTTTGGGGGACATAACAAAATAGGTATCTACTTTCCATTGATGAGCTAATTCATAGAATTTATTGAATATTTCCTTTATTTTCTCACTTACCTATGATAAAAAAAAAACTAGTTTTCATGTAAATGCAAGGCTGTATCTAAGCTCTTTATTCAGTTCTGCTATTTCTTTTTTCCCTACTCTTGCAAAAGAGAAAACAATATATAGATTTAAAAATAAACAATAAAGCAAATAACTACATAGAAAAACAGGCAAAAGATAACAGCAATAAAGAAATAATATGCTCTTGTATCCAATACGCACTGGCCATCCAAGGTAGCATTTACTTATGTAATGAAGCATGAGTCTTAATATTCCAATGAAAATTCTTTGTCAAAATATAACTTTTCTTATTATGAATGAAACTTTTAAACCAGTATGCAGAAATCCAAATTTTCTGTTCCTTCCAACTCTTGTTCTATCTTCTATCTATCTATCTATCTATCTATCTATCTATCTATCTATCTATCTATTTATCTATCTATCATCTACCTATCTATCTACCTACCTACCTATCCATTCACACATCTACCTTTCATCTAATTGTTACGTATTTTATACTTCCATGGAGACTGACACATATCACTTATCAAGTGTGGCTCAAATTAAGTGGCCCCTTATGATAGATAGGTCTGCCAGGGTCACTGGTGACACCAGTTGGACAGGCACCCCCTGCATCATGACTCACTTCTTGCAGCACAAGTTCTCAAGAGGTGCTTTCCCAGTAGGCACTGGACCCTAGCCACTCTCTGACACTTAGGACCTGGGCCAAAGCTAGCTTTCATCTATCTAGCTTTAAAGCTAAGACTCAATTTACACCCACTCCTTCAGCTATTGCTGCCAAAAGATGTGCATTGCACTGGGGTACTGGGTCCGACTCAGTCCTCCGCTAGCTAAGAGCAAGCTGCCCCCACAAAGCACTCGGGGAGCTGGTCATGTCCCATCTCTGCTGCTCCCTCCCTGAGAAGGAATCTTGGACACTTTGGCTGCAGGCAAAAGCAAACCTACAATGTCTTCCTTTGCAGGACAGTATCAAGCTGCCTTACATTGGCATAACCAATAAGTTTACTTAAAATGAGCCCTCCCGGAAGTATTGATGTTTCCTAGGTGACTAAAGAAACCCACCTGGATGTGTTACCTGAAAAGCAAATTTTAGATCTAGACTTTCTCAGCCAATATTGGTTGGTTATCTTTTGTATGTGTATGTCGTAAAGCCTCAGCTAAGACGTTAAATCTGCTAAGTTGTGTGCTCCTTGCCCAAGTGTTCCACAAATAACAAATGTTAGAAGTGTGGATGGGAAAGGGTATTCAAGACAGAAAATTTGGCGCATGGAAAGATTTATCCTACGACAGTCTCACCTCCGTGTGGAAAGCTGCGTGTTGATGGGTGAGTAGTGGGACACCGCAGCAGCCAACGGTGTCATTCTGTGAACTTGCTTCTGAGAACGGGGGGGGGGGGGGGGGGGGGGGGGGGAGTAGACCACAGCACAGGTTCAGAGAAAGAATTGAGGCGTCTCTTAGTAAGAATCCAGGCACTCACAGAGTCCTGTCTCCTTCAAGTCCTTGTTTCCGGGCTCTGTCTGATTTTGCCTTCTGTCGCTTGAGCAAACACATAAGCATGTGCAGAGCACACTTTTATCCACCTGGCCATTTACCTTTTCCTTAACAGTGTGTTTTAAAGCTCGCACCCTTCTCCAGCAGGCTCTAGAAGTGCTCACTATTTGTAGAGCTGTGCGACCTTCAGTGGTGGTGGGGTGGACTTCCCAGAACATCCCTGACCCACCATCAAGTGGCATCTGGATCGTTCCTTATTTTCCCGTTACAAACGTTGGTCACAAAGGACTGCCACAGTGGACATCGGTCCTATGTGCCTGTACACACCAGAAATGTGCAGGGCCCCACGCGATCCTCCTTGTACTCTTGTGAGGTTATCTCCCTTGCAGGTGAGGAATCTGAGGCCTGGGAAGGTTAACATGCCAAGCAGCTCTGACAGCTAAGAGACCTGCTTACTCTGAACCCTGTGGAATAGCAGAGGAGACCAAGAGCCTCCCACCAGCCCCCAGTCCCCCGCGCCCCGCTGGCAGCTGCTTGCATTCTTTTGCAAACTCCAGTCTCCTTGCCGGTTCCAACCAGCTCACAGCCCTGGCGGGAGTGGATATGTTAAACGGTTGTACAAGGTTTGGAAATCTGCCCAGGATGTCCCAGTCCTGACAAAGCAGAGATCCCCTTTATCTGCATTCTCCCCAAGTCTCCTGGGATCGCCTTCTGTGCCACAGCTCACATGATTCCCCAGAGCGTTGGTTAGGGAGAGCGAGACATTTGCAGACCCACCTCTTCGCTCCACAAGGGGGGTGGGGAGGGGCACGCAGTGGTTTTGCAGGCGCTGCGGCCTACCATCCCTTGTTTTATCCTCAGATGACCTTAAAGGGAGAGTCTATGCTAGCCAAACTGGAGCCGGAAGGTGAATTCGGAGGCACATGACGCAGGAAGTAGGGATATTGGAAACTCCTTCCCCGGTTCCCTAACTGTCCCTTAATGTGGGTGGGGCTAAGATAGCCGAGAGTTTGGTTCAGAGGCCCCCCAAAGATCGCGAGGGTCTTGGTAGGCGAGGGTGTCAAAAAAGGAAACACTTGTGCACAAGGCATGCTACCGGGCAGTCTTTGCCTCTGTCCTTAATCCAGCGCCACCCGCCACAGCAACAGAAAGGATACCATCTCTGCTTACAGGAAACTTTCTCGTGGCGAGCGTGGCAGTGTGTAGGAAGAGCAAAGCTGTGCACGGGAGAGAGGTACCTGACTGACCTCAAGGATGGGGCCAAGCTACTGTGTAACTTTGGTTATCAAAGGTTTAAGCTAACAAATCTACCTACAAGGTTTCTGGTTAATACTCGGGAGCGTCTGAGTATCACGCAGATCTGAGGCTGGGCTCCGACAGCTTTTGTGGTTTACTTTGGTGTGCAAGCCCGGCAAAAGGTGCAGTCTTGACGTCAGCCCAGACTTTTCTAATGGAAAACTCGAGTCTCCAACCGCGTTACTGTGCTTCTGCCTCTTCGTTCACTTATTCAATATGGAATATTTATATAGTGTTTACTATGATTAACCGCACACCACGTATTAACTTGAAGGTACAGTAATCGTGAATAAAGACAGCTTTGATCCCTTGCCCTCAAGGGGTTTATTTTCTAGTAGGGTGAAAAATAAGAGAATAAGTAAATAATATGATTACAGACCATGATCAATGCTGTTGCTGCCACTGAATATTTGAGATTGTAAAATAAAGTATTTCGTTAAGTATCTAGTAGTCCATGGAGGGAGGTCCAGTGTAACTCTGCCCACACTGACTTCATCTATATAAGAAATATTATTTTAAGGAATTTTCTTTCCATTTAGCCTTTTTTTTTTTTGCTCTGAGATCCTCCCAAGTTGAACCCAAACTTGTCTCACTGCTATTTTTTAAAAATATTTTTATTTTCATGTCTCTCAAAGCCAAAGGTCTGTATTTTTTAAGATTTATTTTTATTTATTATATATACAGTGCCCTGCCTGCATGCCAGAGGAGGGCATCAGATCTCATTATAGATGGTTGTGAGCCACCATGTAGTTGTTGGAAATTGAACTCGGGACCTCTGGAAGAGCAGCCTTAAAATCCACTTCAAATGACTTAAGGTTTTCTAAACTATTCCTGTGAAATGTTTGGAGAGCCAGCCCCAGGAAAGTTGAAATTGTGCCCTGGGACCAGCCGAAGGAACCATGCTAAACACGGTCTCTCCTCCAGCAGACTCACCATCTTGTTTTCACTGATGGAGCTGTGTGAAAATCTCCCAGGGAAAGGGACAGGATGCGAATTAACCCATCATTTGAAACACAAGTCTATCAGATGGACAGAGATGTAAGCGGTATTATTATGTCCTGCTATAAACATTGTTCTCCGTGTGGTTGAAGATTCACATCTAGGCAATCCTTTCCTTTATACTTACAAGTACCTAGAAGGAAGGGAGGGAGGCCACGTTAGCATTCCCATCATTTCCTAAATAGCATTTAGATGGAAAATGCCTGCCCTAGACCCGCATGCCTGAGACCTGGCGTTTAAGTAGATCAGCATCTCTCAACTGCTAAGGTTTCCCAGAGATAGTCATTGTGTAAACACAAGGTATTATTAATGTTATCATAGTGTCATTATGGCGTTGTAATTGTGTGTGGATTCTCCCATAAAGCTGCCTAGGATGGAATCCTATCCCAGGTCATTACTGTCTAGTGCGCTGAGCTTAGATGAAAGGAACATGCAGACTGTCTTGTGTTGTTAGCATCATTGTGGTGGTTATTATTACACTTAGGATTACTGAAGAATGAACCAATTTTCAAATTCATCTCAAGATCTCTCCGGGTTGTTTTCTTTAATGTTTACTGTGTGACTTTGATGGTGTGTTCTTCCATATTTGTTTGAAGATGTGGGTGAGGCAGCACCTATAGCTCCTGATGAGAGGCAGACAGGCAGAGTCCCTAAGGACAGACATTTCCATCCCTTGTCTACGGCACCTGGTGAAGCCTGCAGGGGCCCCAGGCTTGTTGACGGCTAAACTCAAGTCAATTTTTCTGGTCAATGTCAACTTTGAGTGACTCTTTTTCCCATCTGCCCCCTACAGGAGCCATAAATGGCTATTCTCCCACAGATTAAGATGGGATCCATCTCAAAAAGAGGAAGAAAGAAGAGCTAGGGAGCCAAACAGCACACCAGGGACTAATTTTAGGAGATTAAAGTAGTTGATTCATCACAAAGTAGAGCAGCTGGAAAAGTTGCCCAGTTTATTTGAGGAGGTATTCATAAATCCAAAGGTTTATGTCATCCGTGATGAAAATGAAACTTTGGAGTTGGTGAGTTTGGAATCAGCTTCAT
This sequence comes from Peromyscus eremicus, assembly GCF_949786415.1. Taxonomy (NCBI): domain Eukaryota; kingdom Metazoa; phylum Chordata; class Mammalia; order Rodentia; family Cricetidae; genus Peromyscus; species Peromyscus eremicus. Next base: position 6,529,723 of record NC_081425.1, on the reverse strand, counting down.
TTTATCTTACTGTGTTCTGACAAAGTCACACTCAAAGGACATTTTCATTCATGCTATTGTATTGGCTTTTCCGTCAATAAATTCTACCATTATTACTCTTCTCTCCACTGCACTTGTGAATATGGCTGTGATCGTTTCCATTGGAGTTCTCCCTTCAGGTTTGTGTTTTCTTTCATTTTCTCTACAAGAAGCCCACTGTTTTCTACTGCCAGGGTGTCTGAGAGCTACAGCCTTCGGAACTATAAGAGGATGCGGACTTTATCTGTTTCTCCCAGCACAGCTGCAGTCTTTGCAGGGCTGACTATCACCACATTTAAATGAAGGGAAAAGCCCCCAGTTGATGAACCAGCCGAAACCAAATGAAATGTTTGTCTATTCAAGATTCGGATTAGTGTGTCTCTGCATGGTTTATCAACTGCAGAGCTGGCCTCACCCCACCCTTGCTAGCCCAGGATGGGCTCTTAGGATGGTATTTCATCGGGTACTGACTTTGTCACAGGGGAAGAACTCTACCAGGACCTGTCTGGGAAAGGGCCTGGTGACCAGGGTGTTAATGAGGGGTCAGATGGGATGGGGGTTCCCTGCGGTGCAGTCCTTGACTTTGAGCACTGGTCTCCTTAGCAAGACTTATGTTTCTCACAGGATTTGCAAGCATCTCCCATCAGCCACAGGTTGCAGCTGGTCTGGCTGGTGTGTGTGTGTGTGTGTGTGTGTGTGTGTGTGTGTGTGTGTGTGTGTACTTAGGCCGGCACTTTATTATCCAGACAGAACAAATCTAGGCTAATGTGCGTGGTGCAAAGACTCCCCAGGACCGTTTCAGCCTCGTTCTCGGGCCATTCTTTCCAGTTTTTCTGCTGTGGCACTCCGGATAATTGCAGTTTAATTGGGTGACATGAAATGAAAACTGTGTCCACATTATCCAGGATTATCTCTTTCTCCCGAAGCCTGCCACCCGTTGAAAGGAGCCCATTTATCAGACCAAAGGGCTGCGCCTGGCTGCTTTCACAAGCGGGGAAGAGTGTGAGAACAGGCAGGGGAAGGGAGAAAGGGAACTGACAGCTAAGAAAAATTATTTCAGTTGTTTATCATGGGGAAGGCTTATCTGATTCTTTACAAAATGATATGGAGGCTGGAGTGTCGAGCCATGAGTAATGAACATTGGCCAACTTCACCCCCCCAGCCGACTGCACCCGCCACTGCCTCTCCTTTGTGTGAGTACAGATCAACTTTAAAAGCTTTTTTCAGACGGCCTGAATGCACTTCATTTTACCAGAAAGAACTTTGTATTGATAGCTAGAATAAAGGAAGGTTGTTTAAAAAGGAAGGGGAGACAATCGGGACAGAATGAGGACTTTGAGTTTCTATTGTGAACATGTCTCTCCATTCTTCTCGTCTGTTTATACATTCCCTGCACAATAATGCCTCTCTGCTGTCATATGTTTCCCCTCTTACACTATTCATCGTGAAAAAGGCCCCACATCATGACCATGGTAATAAATACCATAGCGATGTGGATATGATGTCAATTTGCATTTGTCAAGAAGATCAAGGTAAACGTGGGGGCTGAGGGAACATGCGGCTAATGCTCACTCACGCTCCTCTGGACCCAGGTAAAGGAGGCCTTGCCACTGCGGTGCAAAGCCCTTCTGCTGCTGTTGCCTTTGCGCGAACATCTCAGCCTAATGCACTGATTGTTAAGTCGAGAGAGCAGCCTTTGAAATCGTCTATTGCACTCAAATCCCTAGCTGCACAAGGTCCGGGCAGGAGGCGTTTCTATTCAGAAGGGGAATGGAAGGCTTTAGTTCAGTAAGCACGGCATGGTTGAAGGTTACAGAGGACATTGTGTGTTTTTTAAATAAAAGTTTTCGAACAGGGAAAAAGCTCATTATCTGTAATGGCAGCAGTGAATACAGAGTCAAGATCGGGTGAGACTGTAGGATATGTGGCTGGAGCCTCAGCATCTGTGTTGTCGTCAGCGGCTGACTGGCATGAGGGTGCTCTAAACATGCAGGGTGAAAAGTTTGCCACGCTGTGGATGTGAAGAGTCATGTGCCTTGGTCATCTGTGAGCTGAGCATTGTGTTGCCATGCACATAGATTCTGTATTCCTCTTCTAATTTTACTTTGAAATCATATTTATGTATTTATTTGTGTGTGTGTGTGTGTGCATGTGCACATGTGCAAATTCGTGTAGCCTTGTACTGCACGCCAAGCTCAGATGGCATTTTGTAAGAGTTGGTTCCTCTCTTCCACCATGTGGTCCAGGGGATCCAACATAGGCTACCAGGCTTGGTGAGAGCATCCACCTGCTCAGCCACCTCACTGGCCCTAATTCGTATTCTTATAATATCTGCTACTCAACTTGATATTGACCTTCAAAAATGGGGAGGGAAAGGCTCTAAGTTGGCTTGAAAAGCCAGTGTTAGACTTCTGCCGTGTATCAGGAACTGACTGTTAATTCTATCCATTGGTCATGGCTTGAGGCCACATAACTCAGTTACCGCTGAAACTCTAGCTGTTCCTTTGCCTTCTCTTGGAGCAGATATGAAAATGTCAGGAGGCTTTCTAAAGCAAGGACTTGTTGTGAATTTTAAACATCCTTCTTATATTTTTTCATACTGACCCATGAGTACATATGTTGAAGAAGCAGGTTGTTTTGAGAGTGACTGTAATTCCCATAAACCAATTTTTTCATTAGAACAGTAATTTGCAAACTCTTTGAATGTAGGGTATGGTTTCTACAAATTGCATCAAAAGTTGCAATCTTTTTCCATTCTATCCTTTTAAAGATGTTTAAAGCCAATTCCTATTTTTCCCCTCGAAATTTGTTTCTCTTTAGCCTTCCTCTATGTTGCATGGATTAAATGGATTTCTCAGGGCTTCTCTGTATATGTCAGGGGCTTTTATTGTCAGGGAATATGATGCCACTCTGCACAAGTGTCCAAGGGAGTCATCAAGTTCCCATGGGCTCCGCTTCCAGCATGGCACTGAAGCTTAACAGCCCCTTTCTCCCTATGAGTCATACAGAATTCAGTCAAAAGATGTCGGCACAAAACCAGCTCTCACTCTCTGGGTCTTGCTTTGAGAAAATGCAAATTGAAAGAGGATTTGAGCCAGTAATGATGGTTCATACTTATAATCCCTGCACTAGGAAGCTGAGGCAGAAGAATTATTGTGAGTTCAAAGCTAACATGAGCTACATAGTGACTTCAAGGCCAGTCAGAGTTACAGTGAGACCCTGTGTCCTGGAAAGAGGGGAAGTAGGTTTTACTGAATCTCCTTGTACATTAGGGGATATATTAGTCAGGGTTCTCTAGAATCACAGGATTTATGGAGTGGATCTGTATCTATCTGTCTGTCTATCGATCTACCTACCTATCTATATCTGTATCTATATTTATATATAAAGGGGATTCTGGCATGACTTACAAGCTGCAGTCTAGCTAATGCAACATGGCTGTGAACAGAAAGTCTGAGAGTCCAGTAGTTGCTCAGTCCACAAGGCTGGATGTCTCAGCTGGTTTTCTGTATGTGCTGGAATCCCAAAGAATTAGGCTCTAATGCCAGGGAAGGAATGGGTATGCTAGCAAGGTGAGGGCAAGCAGGCAAATGTCCTTTTCCAGACTTCCAGCAGAACATGTGGCCCAATTTAAAGGTATGTCTTCCTGCTTCAAGATCCAGATCAAAGGTGTGTGTTTTCCTCCCTCAAAGTCAAGGCTAGAAATGGATCCACCCACTTCAAACCAAGCAGAAACCCTCTCACAGGTGTGCCCTCCATTTCTGGATTATAGTTCATTCCAGATATATTCAAATTGACAACCAAAAATAGCCATCACAAGGGAATTGAACCCGCCACATATTACCATCATGTCAATTTTACAATTTTATTTATAACCTTGCTCTTCAAAATCGTCTGCTAACCCATTGTCCACATTTGCAACCAGCACCCAGAGCAACACAGTTTGATGTTAGGCTTTGTTTTAAAAGGGCCATTCATTTCTTTCCAAACACAGAAGAAATTGTGTTGACTTGACTCATTTTTGATGCTCAGGCAGAAAGGACAAGTGCTCATGCAGCAGGAAGGCCCCCCTCATGCAGCAGGCAGCCCTCCTCATGCAGCAGGCAGCCCCCTTCATGTAGCAGGAAGGCCCCTCATGCAGCAGGCAGCCCCCTTCATGTAGCAGGCAGGCCCCTTTCATGCAGCAGGCAGGCCCCTCATGCAGCAGGCAGGCCCCTCATGCAGTAGGCGCCCCCCTCATGCAGCAAACAGCCCTCCTCATGCAGCAGGCAGGCCCCCTCATGCAGCAGGCATGCCCCCTCATGCAGCAGGCAGGCAGGCCCCTCATGCATCAGGCAGGCCCCTCATGCATCAGGCAGGCCCCTCATGCAGTAGGCGCCCCCCTCATGCAGCAAGCAGCCCTCCTCATGCAGCAGGCAGCCCCCCTCATGCAAGAGGCAGGCCCCCTCATGCAGCAGGCATGCCCCCTCATGCAGCAGGCATGCCCCCTCATGCAGCAGGCAGGCTCCCTCATGCAGCAGGCAGGCCCCCTCATGCAGCAAGCAGGCCCCCTCATGCAGCAGGCAGCCCTCCCTCATGCAGCAGGCAGGCCCCCCATGCAGCAGGCAGGCCCCCCTCATATTGATTTATAAAAGCCTGAAGATGAGTGGCGTGGGGTGGGAAACCCATTTGTCAAACAGCCACGCTGATTTTCATCCCCTTAGTCCCAGGCAGCAAGGATGACTCTGTGAGTTAGGCTTCTACCAAACACTGGGATGTTTGCTTTTTCAACTATCAGAGCGCCAGGTGCACATTCGCATGTTTTGACATCGAGAGAGAGAGAGAGAGAGAGAGAGAGAGAGAGAGAGAGAGAGAGAGAGAGAGAAACAGAAAGTCTAGAAAACCCAAAAGGCCAGTGATATACAGCCCATCTGTGTCATTTCATCCATTTATGTGGATTTCATCCAAAGTCTAAATAGCGTTTTTTAAATTATTTTTATCCTCTTATCCATTCAAAGTTCAGTTAAAAGTAGAATACAAACACCTTTTGATAAATCGGGACAAGGAGAGCTCAATATAGTTTGCATATTTCCCTATCACCACAGGTAACGATTATCTAAGAAATTATCTTAGGGTCTGGACCCCAACTACAGCAAAACAGTGCCACATGGGACAATTCAAAGAAGTACTGAGTATGCAGATAGAATCTGTTCATGATATTAGTTAGTGAGATTAGGCCAGTGAGATGACTCCACAGATAAAGGCCAAAGCTGATGACCTGCGTTCAAACCCTGAGAACTTCTTGTAGAAGCAGGGACCAGACTTCCACAAGTTGTCTTCTGACCTCCACACAAAGACCATAGCACAAATGCATGCACACACACATACAACGTAGATAAATGTGATAAATAGTAATGGCTAATGCTGCACTGGATATTTACTGTACAAAGCACTTTGTTTTCCATGCTATTTCACAATGGAACACAATGAGTGTTACAAAAAAGTTATTTTTCCAAGGTAACAGGACATTTTAAGCTGAATTGTATCTCTGAGAATTCACAAGGTAAACAATTTATGTGATTTTGGGATAGATCGAGTATCACTATGGATTCCTATATTGATGTTCTAATGCCTGTCCCTCAGTTTGTGACTCTGTCAGCAAACTGGGTTGCTACAGACAAAATTAGTTGTTAATAAGTCATACTAATGAGGACTAGGGTGGGGCCATGATCCAGTATGACTGGCATGCTTGTAAAAAGGGGAGATTCTGACCCCTTTATACATATGCAGATGTAAAAACACATGCACAGATATGTGGACACACGCACATACATGCATGCTTAGATACAAACATAGATACACATATACATAGGCAAAGATCAAAGTCATTCAGGACAGAGATAGTGTGATATTTGTAAAGCTAAGACATGCCATTGTCAGGAAACATAAAAAGCTGGGCAGAAGAGGCCATGTCTGGGTGTATGGCCCTGCCACAGCCTCTGTCTGGGTTGATGTCTGTGGTTCCTGTTACCACTGAAAGCCGTGAGGTTAGGGCTGCACAGAGTCGGCCCCACCCCTTACTAGCTGTAGCCTAGGGAGAACTGGCCCTGCCCCTCACCAACTGCATCGTTCTGGAGAACAGGCCCTGCACCTCACCTGGGAAAAACAGTAGAGCCGGTCCTGGTGGTGCAAGTGAGCCAGACCTGAGAGCGTGTGAGCAGGACAACTGACCCTGTTCCTTGCTGTCTGATGCATTGGGTGAGTTAGCCAGGGCAGTGCTGGAGCGTTCACCTGGGTGGCGATGTTGAGGGAAAGTTGGCAGGCTGATCAACTCAGTTACCACCCTGGCCCAGAACCAGGACTATGAGGTATTCCATCCCAACATCCACCCCATCTATGAACTGCTGAAGCATGTGAAGGGGCTGGATCTACAAATCCAAAGCTACAGGATCTCCATGATACTGGGCAACAGCAGGCTATCCCACTGAAGGCCCAATGGTGTAGCAGAAGCTAGGCCTTGAACCAGACCAATGAGTCATTGCTATGAACACTTACAGGTAAAGATGTATGGACTAAAGGGTACACTATATGACTCACTGGGCCATGCTGCAGCTTTCAGGCCAAGATTTTTTAATTTGTTTTTTGTTTTTACTTTTAAATTTGTTTTTTTGGGGGAGATTGCAAGGGCAATAAGGGGATGGGGAGATGAGTGGGATCAGGAAGCATGATGTGAAATCCTCAAAGAATCAATAAAATAAAATGTTGAAAAAAAAAAAAAACTGGGGAAAGTCACGAGACAGAGTATGTCTCCCAGGCTGGAGAAGGCAACCTGCTGAGTCACGCCCGCCGTCCTTGGGCTTCTCACCTTCAGAACTGGGGACACTCCATTCCTGTCATTTGAGCCACTCGGCTGTGATGCTTGGTTGGGACAGCCGCACCAGTGGGTGCACAGAAGGAATAGGCAGGGGGTGAAGCTGGAAGTTGGCCTCGTGTCCTGTGCCCAGAGCACAGGCTGGGATCTCTGTACCATGCCATCCTATTCCTGAAATGCTGAGCACACCTGTTCTAGGTAGGATCTAACAGATGGAGTATTTTGGCATTGCATCCACAAGACACTGTTGGAAACAGATTTTTCCACTATTTCTTGAAATCATAGACTGTTATAGTTTGCAGGGACCTGCTGTGGGGTGTCCTGTATGCTGTCAATATATGTTGCTATGATTGATTGATAAATAAAATGCTGATTGCCAGTAGCCAGGCTGGAAGGATAGTGTAGGTGGGACAAGGAAGAGGAGAATTCTGGGAGGTGGAAGGCGGAGGCAGGGAGACACTGCTAGCCACTGCCATGAGGAGCAGGATGTAAAGTACGGGTAAGCCACGAGCCACGTGGCAACATATAGATTAACAAAAATGGGCTGAGTTTAAGTGTAGGAGCTAGTCAATGGTAGGCCTGAGATAATGGCCAAGCAGTTTAATTAATATAAGCTTCTGAGTGATTATTTTATAAGCGGTTGCAGTGTCCGTGGGGCTGGGCAGGACTGGAGAAAACTCCAGCTACAGGGACCCTAAATGTACAATACACTGTGGAGCCCCTGGCTTCCTCAGGGGCTGTAAGGTCTTGCAAGAGAAAGCAGTAGAATGTCAGGGTCCTCACGCCTACAACACTCTGACCAGCTGGCCTTCCCTGTTCTGTTTTTGGTTAGAGTTTTTTAAAGCTGAGAACAACATAAATGATTAGTCTAGTCTACTCCCATCCTTTTCCTGATGAACAGACTGAGGCGCAGAGCAGCCAAGGTCGTGAGTGAGCTCTGCAGAGGCAGGGTTAGAAGTCCCTTCTATCCTGCTCTACCTCAATGCTCACTGTAATAGGAAAGGGAGTCAGTGTTACCCGAAAAAGAAATATCCCAGGAAGCATGGCTGACCATGGGGCCAAGTGGCCCATTGGGATGGGTCTTCAGCCACTTTAGTAGATGAAAAAGAAGCTACGTAGCCTGGCTTCCAGAGGAGTTCACCCAGCACCTTCTCTCAAACCCACAGAAGGAGAATTGTCTCCAAGACGGAAATTTATTCATGAACGGGTTTAGATTCCAGACACGGCCCTGCCTGTAGCCCAGGTGGGAGCACTTGATATAATAGAGCTCTTTCTATCCAGCTACTAGTGGGTTCTCCTGGTATTTGAGGGTTACTTTGTGGTTCAATTATTACACAGAGTCAGGAAAAAATGGCAATATCCAGATGATAACAAGAGGAACCATAGTGATTTCTGGTAAAAGAGAGCCCCCCCCCCCTGCAGCCTCAGTCCCCACAAACGACCTGAATATTGCCGCCTCCTTTTAGAAGCAAGCTCGCATGTAATGATCTATGTGTGACTCAGGAAGTGCCATCAGGAGATGAGGAATACTCCAATCCTACCTGAGCCGGTGTCAGACATGGAAACCCCAAAGGCTGGGGAAGGTAGTGAGTCAGAAGCCAGTCTCTATGCAAGGGAAGGAAGAACACCAGACTGAACTATAGATCTTGGGCCGTGCATGCGTGTGTGTGTGTGTGTGTGTGTGTGTGTGTGTGTGTGTGTGCATGTGTGTGTGTCTGTGTGTGTGCGCGTGTGTGTGTGCATGTGTGTGTGTCTGTGTGTGTGCGCGTGCGTGCGTGCGTGCGTGCATGTGTATGTGTCTGTGTGTGTCTGTTTGTGTTTGTGTGCCTGGATCTCTGTGTGTGTGTTGCTGCCATGGATGAGTCATCACTCACGTGAGCTGAGGTGGTTTCAGTAAACCCTTAGTCTTGTATCAAGTCACCCACTGGGTATCCTAACCTCACCTCAACTTCTCTCAACAAGCAGAGACCACCAGAACAAGCAATGTCTTCTCTCTCCCTTTCTGAGGGACCACCTGGCAGTGTTGGCATTGCAAGGATCAAGCAATTATCTGGCTAATGGTGGGTCTTAAGGGAGTCGACCCCCAACAGAATCATGTGATCTATTAGAGAAAACTGCTGCAGACAGGATGCTGGATCTACAGCGGCCCAGCTGTGAGATCATTTCATGCTGCAGAAATTGAGAAGGAGTATTCGCTGGGACCATCACAAGGAAATGAACAGAATTGGGGTGTATGATGTGAAGTTCCCAAAGAGTCAAAAAAAAGAAATTGTGCTAAACTTTTAGGAAGGCACTTGTATAACCCATTATCATCCAGCAACCAACCAGTCGGTGGGCGACTCTTCTCATGAGGTCACTCTGGATGAGCAGCTCAGTCATCACCCACGTTGAGCAGGACCACTTCAACCTTGAGGAAAACGGAGTGGCATGATGGAGGGCTGTGTGGAGAGCTTGGAAGCAGTCACCTGAAAGAGACTCATCACCTTTGGTCGAACCTTAACTGCCATGTGGCTGGGAAGTAAAGTATAGCCTTGAACCGAGAGGAAGAGGCGACTTGGGATGGTAGTCAGTGACCTGGACACAAAAACCACGAGACATTCAACAGTGAATAATGAATCAGAGGGGATAAAAAGAAAAACAGCCAACCAGACGGAGCTTGCTCCATGAACCAGAGAGAAATACTCCAGAGTTTTGCAAAGGCATCTAGCTATAGCAAGCAAATGTCCCCTGTGAGAAAAGAACCTTAAGACAAGGAAGAGTCTTAACATATGGTGGCTGAAATGTAAAAATTGACTAAAGGGTACATGACGAAGCTGGCTGTGGTTCTCAGTTTTAAGATGAAACTTATAGAAAAGTTCACTCCAGTTTATGAATAGTTAAGAATAAAGAACATTGAGACCTGTGCAGCCCGCACCCAGCACAGTTATGACTAGCGTCCAACACAAAATCATAAGCTTAGGTGAACATGAGACTTTCTTTTTCATTTTGTGATTTTTTTGGGGGGGGTGTAATTTTCTTGTGTAGTTTTCAAGTGTGAGCCCTGGGTTAAAAGTGTCAAAAGTGACACAAAAGTGTCAAAAGCTTGGGCACTTCTAATATGCATCATAGGTGAATGGCAGAAAGGTGTCTGGAGCTACATGGTAGGAAGTCAAGACACACCATCTCCAGTTCTAAAGCCTAAAGTCAAAAAAAAAAAAAAAAAGAGGACTAAGTGTATTGTTTAAATTGTGAAAAGCTAGACCTGAAAATAAACCTCTGACATCATAAGACGGGTGGGTCACAGTTCTCAGGGGGCCTAGAAAGATGTCTGGGAAGAACACACTCTTCAGAGGAGATCCCCGGAGGAATAAAGTGAACTACTCAGAAGAGTTTCCCTTGGCAACAGAGGCAGAGATACAAAGTGTTGAAATGGAACATGTTGCTTTGCACAGAATGCCCTTGGATTTTTTCTTTAAGTATTTATTTTGTGTGTATATGTGTGTACTTGGATTATGTGTGTCCAGTGCCTGCAAAATCTGGAAGAGGGTCTTGGGTCCCCTGGAACTGGAGTTATTGATGATTGTGGGCCATCACGTGGGTGCTGAGAACTGAACTTGGGTCCCTGTCTCCCCAGCCTCAAGCTCTTGAATATTTAAAATTTTTTGATCGCCACGCATTTCTCGTAGCAAAGATCTAGAGAGAGCACAAATTGCCAGCAGTGCCCATGTGGGGGAGCTGGGGTGAGGGCCCTGAGGCCAGGGGCACAAAGACAGGAAGTTTTAGCTGCTATTTGTGTATTTTTTATACTTGCCTTGATTATATTTTTTAATTACTATGTTTAATTTGCACTGTTATTTTTAAAAAAATCACTAAAATGCACTAAGTTGTTTAAAAATTAAGTATCACCTATCCCATATTCCAGAGCCTTCAGGAAAAGTATGCCATCTGTACTGCAGCAGCAGCACAGGCAAACGAATCCATGAACAAGTAGGCCATAGTTAATCTGTCTAAAACTGCCCCGGGAACTCTGAACTTCAACCTCGCCACCAACGACACACATTTGGATAAAGAATGGATTCTCACAGAACAGAAGGTCTAACTTCCAGTGGGCCGTCCTTGCATCTTTACTTGGTTGGCTTTGCTGGTGTGGCAGATTATGTTATTATGTGCTAATACGTAAAAGCTCTCTAGAAGTGTTCATTGGTCTTTTCAAGGGCTGGATCCCAGGGATGGTTAGTGTACGAGTTTTAAAGCATTGTATTTAAAATGCAACATGACTCATTTTTTATCGTTGTTAAATTTTGACAATTTATTTCAAGCTGTGATGTGTATGAATAAAATTGAATGCCAGGGGGCTGACTTTTATGACTCTTGATTTAATAACCATATGGTAATGTTTTCATTAAAGCCATCTTTGTTACCAAAGCTGTGACTCTAACTGATTTAGCTTAATGACCGTACATGTTCTACAGTCACCAGCATCTACCTTAGCACTGCAAGAGAGGGAAGACTCTTGAAGAAGTGGGAAATAATAAAGGGTCCTGCTCAGTTCCATCTGCTTCTTGGAAGCTAGGGAGATGACTCAAGTGGTACCGCGCTTGCTGACTGAGCGTGAGGCCAAGTTCAGAACAGGGCCCGTGGGAAACACCAACCCAACAGCAGGCACCTGATCCTAGCACTGGGGAGGCAGAGATGAGAGGGTCCCGGGGTTTGCTGACCAGCTGATTGCATCAGCTTGCAATCACCAGGTTCAGTGAGAGGCTTGTCTCATAAAATAAAATGGAGGACCAGTGAGATGGCTGAGGAAGTAAAGGCAATTGCCACCAAGTCAGAACCCCTGAGTTTGATCTGTGATACCCGCGTGGTAGCGAGAACTGATTCCTGTAAGTTGGCCTCTGCCATCCACACACACCATGACACATGTACACACACACACACACACACACACACACAGACACACACACACACACACACACACACACCTAAATAAATGTAGTAAAAAAAATGTTTTAAAGAGGAATAAAATGACGAGTAATTTGGGAAGAAACCCAGTATATAGATTTCTGGCCTCCACATGCATGTACACACACACACATTCACACATACATAAACACATGTACACACAAAAAAATATGATTCTTGGGTTGGGCATATGGCTTAGTTTGTAGAGTGCTGCCTACTGTGTGCAAAGACCCTGATTCAATCCCAAGAACCACACAGACTAGCCTTGGTGGTACATGCCTGTAATCCCAGCACTTGAGAGGTAAAGGCAGGAAGAGCAAGAGTTCAAGGTCATCTTCAGATACGTAGGGTTTATTTTTAAGTCACTCTGAGCGACTGTCCATTTCACCACCCTGGGAGTGTCTAGAAGACAAGCGGTGTGGGTTGTAGTCAGGCACATGTGAACGGCTGCCCATTAGACAGGCCTCAGTCTCAAAAGCCTATCCAGCTCTTTTGTTGGAACCCCAACCACCACCTCTGTGTCAGCCGCGAGATTACCAAGGCAGAATCTTAAAGTTAAGGCCTCTAAAAGCAAAGACCAAATCCAAGACTGATGTTCTAGTTTTGCTCAAAAGAAGCCATGAGCACGCCCCCCCTCATTTGTGAGTGAGTGGCACTTCCGCCAGATAGATTTAATACACTAGACAGCCCATTCTTAAGTGTTCGAATTTATTTCAAACTTGAGACTGTAAATAGGCACCATGGAATCCATAAAGATGAAGAGACTGTGATTTACAGGGAGATGTGTATTTAAATCAGACTTTCTCCTTAGGTGAGAACATATCGCCCACCAAATAGATTTCATCAAGGGGCAGATTCAGAGATAACGATGGGCAGGCTGGAGGGAGAGATAAACCTGAGAAATGGCTGGCAGATCTATTGAATTCAGACATTCATGAGAATTTCCTTCTAGCAATTCCTTCTAGAACATGCCACCCAGGGGACCCTGCTCTACTGGTGTGCTGTCTGCCAACTTCTGCAGCAGCTCTGAACTGAACTTTTGAGGAGAGAGGCATTAAATAAAGCCAGCTCGTCTTCAGCCCCATCTCCCCAGCAGCAGCAACATACACTGCCTGGGATAGGAAATCTTTACTTCAAGTACCATGAGGGCCACACTAGAGCTGGAGAGACTCCTTTTGCCATCTCTGGGAAGGGAAAGCAAATGGCCTTTGGCTGTTTGTGGGCTCCTCAGACTTCCCAGTGTGGCCCTCCTTTGGGTCAATAAGAATATGGTGATGTTGGTTGGCCTTGTCTTGACAGTGGACTGGTAGTTTGCCTTCCATTGGCCACGAGAGCCTGTTTGTGATAGAGCTTGAAAAAAACACCAGATGCCTGGTAAGCGTTCAGTTACCCTTCAGGGTTGTGCCCCATCCCATCCTTCAGTTCTTCCACTGTCGGGGGTCTGTTGGGTTTGCCTCTCCATGGAGGCCCCTTGTCCTGGCTTCTGGAGATGCTTGGAGAGGACACACCCTTGCATGTAGTACAGTCAAAGTACTATTAAATTAATTATAGCATTTAATATGGAACTATTTACAAGGCAAACTTCTGCAACATAAAACATTAAAGAAGCATAATTACCTGAGATGAACGGGGGATGGTAACCTATCAAATACAAGGGACTCAGTTCATCAGTTAGCTCCCAGAAGGGTTAGTGAGCCCCCGACTCCCCAGGTCAGAGATGAGGCCTGCATCCTTGGGAAGAGTCAGCCATGCTGAAGTTCAGGTCCTAGAGTTACCACTGAACTTCTTTTCTCTTCATTTTAGACATACATATAAACGCATTATTTCCTGTCCTAGAACACTGCTTTCACACACACTGAATCATTTTAATTGTCCATCATTTGTCTTTCTCTAAACCAGGATGAAGGATACTATTAAGTGTTGGCAAGTGTGATACTATCTTGTTCACAGAATAGATACCGATCTTGTTCTCCTACCGTTCAAAGGAGAGGCCATGGGCTACACTGCAATGTTTCCCACATACAGCCTCTCACTTCCAGGGCATCTTCAGAAAGGGGAGGGCTCTTGCTACACCATTCACTGTTTTATTCATGTCCCCCAAGCACTCAAAACAAACAAGATTTGTACAGATTTTATTATTTTTATTCACTTTCAAACAGACAATTGTCCTTTTCAGTCTTTCTTTAAGATTTTTCAAGTAGGTCTCCAATTCAAAAATCTTCCTTCATATTTTGCTCCCTCTCAGCCATTCATTCAAAGACAGGCAATTACATAATCCTAATAGTTCAAGACCCAAATCAGGAGGTTATTCTTAGAGACCCTCTTTTCACACCCTGCATAAATTTGCCATGAAGTCCTACTGAGCTACCCCAGAAAACACCCAAAAAATGTAGAACTAAGGAACTCAGTTTCTTAGACTTTCCATTTTCCCGTATGCAAGACTGAAGTCACAGTTCTCTACCTTTGAAGAAATCGTAGGAAGATTAAATGGCCTGGAAATCCTGCCAAGTGTCAAGTGCTCATATATATATATCTGTTGCAACCAAATTTTATGTGACATGCTTTGTGCAATGCTTAAACATTCACAGAAAAAGCAAGAAACAGATGAAGATAAAATACCAATCAACAAAAGAAACAACTTGATACAGAGCATTAAAAAAAACAGCACTACATAAATCTTAGAAACTGAAATTACCCAAAAGAAGTATATAGGTTGTCCTTAAAAACCACGTGAAAACTGAACAAATAACACTATTGCTGCTCAGAACAGAGACACAAATGGGAAAATCAAGCAACACTGAGTCTAACAAACTGTTGCTTTTTGAAGATTTATTTCTATTATTTTTAAATTAAGTGTATGTGGGGGGCGGGCGGCAAGGTTGTATATGCACATGAGTGCAGATGTCTGAGTTGTCCAGAAGAGGGCACTGGTTCTTTGTGCTGGAGGTGTAGATGGCTGTGAGCTGCCAGACATGGGTGCTAGAAACCACAATAAGAAAGTGCTCCTGATCGCTGAGCCATCTCTCCAGCCCCAGACTGTGATGTTTTAGAAATTAAATTATTGTAGATTTTGTGTGGCGTGTGTGTGTGTGTGTGTGTGTGTGTGTGTGTGTGTGTGTGTGTGCGCTGCCATCTATGTCTGTGCATCATGTGTGTGCCTGGTTCCCACAAGAGTCAGAAGAGGATGTCAGATCCTCTGAAATTGGCATTACAGATGTTGTGAGTCATCATATGGGTGCTGGGAACCTAACCCAGGTCCTCTGAAAGAGCAACAATTGCTCTTAACTGCTGAGCCTCTTCCTAGCCTCAGACTGAAACTCTCTGAACTTCCATCCTCAGCTGAGCTTATGAATTATTCTTGGAAAACCCTACTTTTCTGCATTTTCTGATATTTTTATAAAGAAAACTATCAAAATAATTGGAAAACATTAAAGTATGTGCTTGCATTAAAGATAGTTCTAGCCTCTCAGTTAAAGCAAACTCTAAGAACAGAATCCAAAACTTCAGTGTAACTCAGTTCGCACTTATTACTTAAAGCACATTTTAAAGAGAGAAAAGCTCAGCCAGTTACCACCCAAGAAAATACATTTTTAATTTATTTGTACTCTGAAGCGAAGTGAAAAGTATCAACTTGGAGGATGAGTGAATGTCACAGACTGTTGAAAGTGAACTACAGCCTTGTGCATGTCAGCGTGCTCATTTCCGAGCTGCCTCTGTTTACAATGTACTTAGTCGTTTGGTTTCGGCTTGTAAGTTGTATTATTAAACTGTTTATAAAAGTTTGGGGAATGTAAAACTAATGAAAATGAGCCTCAGTGTGGTTTTTCCCAGAGCCCAGCTTTGAAGTACAGTGCTGTGGTTTAGCCTGTTTAAAGGCTATATTTATTCTATAATTTTAAAGTATAAAAGTTAATAACTTAATAGGAGTAACCCGAGCTATAATTTTCATTATGAAACATCACGATTCAATAGAGTCAGGGATTGAAAATCAGGCCACAGGAGAGGACAGGTGCATCCAGGTACTTCCTTTTCCACATGCTACATTTGGGCCCGCGGTGCCTGCCCCTTCTGCCTCTTGTCCTCGGAGCTCTCCCGGGTATCCAGGCACGCTGGAGCGTCAGGCAAAGGCTGAGATGACCTCCATCCCCCACCTGCAGTCTTTCAGTTGCTAGTCACTGTAAATTAGTGAGAGAAGACAGTTCCTGTGTTGATCTTTCAGATGTAGCTGTCGAGTGCCTACTCTGCCAGAGAATAGGCACCCAATGTATTCTGTCACAAAGTGTTTCTTGATACATTTCATCCTCTGGGACTCAGGGTTTAAGAATTCCACATCTTGCTGGGCGGTGGTGATGGCACAAGCCTGTACTTGGGAGACAGAGGCAGGTGGATCTATGAGCTGGAGGCCAGCCTGGCCTACAGAGTGAGTTCCTGAACAGCCAGGGCTGTTACCCCTTGTCTTGGAGGTAAAAAAAAAAAAAAAAATCCATATCTCACAAGAGGAATGAACAACAGACAAAGTGGTTTTCAAACCCTGCTTGTCTCATGCTCAACCCACTCTGCTCCACTCTAAAGCCTGAGCCAGGTACTGAGGAGACAGCTCAGTTGGTAATGAGCTTTTCCTGCAAACACGAAGACCCAAGTTCGAGTCCCAGAACCCTGAGCTGGGCCTGACAGCATGAGCTGTAATACCAGCACTGAGGAAGAGGAGACCAGAGGATCCTTGGGGATTACAGGAGCCAGCTTAGCCTAGCCTACTCAGAGAGAGAGCCTGTCTCAAAGAAAAAATAAATTGAGAGGCTCTTGGAGGGAGGGAGTAATCAAAATACATTACATACATGTATGGAACTGTCAAGGTACAAATTCAATTAAAAAATAATAAAACCAAACTCATAAAGAGAAAAAAATAGAAAGGTGAATCTGATTGAAATACATCATACACATACATGGAAATGTCAGGACAAAAATCCCTTCCTTTACACGGTTAATACATGCTAATAAAACATTCCAAGAGCCTCCAGGAAGTTGGTGGGTGGCACCTGGGTACTGACATTGGGTATTGTTCTCTGACATCCAGATACATGCGTGTGCACGCATACACACACACACACACACACACATACACACACACACATACACACACACATACACACACACTCACACACACACCACACACATACACACACACACATACACACACACACACATACACACACACATACAGACACACACACATACACACACACACACACACACACACACACACACACACACAGGCCCGTTATGAACCGGAATCTGATACAACCGACTGCAGAACGCTGTGTGCAATCAGAGTGAAGGCAGGAAAGCAGAATAAACGGCGTCCTGAGTGCTTCTCCCTGGAGACATGGGTATGTTCTAGCATTAAATTGCCTGGCTCCCAACCCTCTTGCTTATCACCGGGCAACAAAAAGACAGAATCGGGGAACACAGTGTTCTTCTTGAGACAGCATTCCACCAGATTCAGTCCCATTGTTGAGAAGGGAAGAGGCATCGGTCAGGTCGAAGAGCGCTGTGCAGCCCAAAGGTGATGGGTGGGGAAGCCAGAGGCCTGGGTGGCTTAGCTGGCCTTGGACAGGCTACGGGCCAGACGCTTGAGATCCAGCTGTTCATCTCTGGGTTATGAGCAGTTTTATTTACTCATTTATCATCCGCTTTTGTGTGCTGCCAGCAGGCAGAGTGTTGGTCCAGATGGAAATGGTAGAAGTGGCCTTATGTTCGGCTGTTGATCGGAAGAAGGGTCCTGATGAGTCTTGTGGTGTCTGCTCTGCCAACAGGGCCAACAAGATCCATTGATCTGCACAGAAAACCATGTCCCTAGGGTGGATTCTCTCCCAGACTCAGCGTTAGTCATAGCAGTCTTCTACCCTGACTCTCTATACATACTAAGTAGTCATGGTCACTTCATAATGGAACTGAAAAATTTGAGCCAAATTCAGGGCCAGCGTTACTAAGCGCTCAGAGCTGTACACTGTTTATGTTTCCTCGTTCCTAATTCCTAGTTTCAACTGCCTCTTCCCCCTAACATGTAAACACATTTTCCTTGATCTTTCAGCCTTTCCTCAATCTCCTTAAGGTCCTGGAATCTCCTTGAAACATAAAAAGGCACAAACACACCTATAGGGCACACATAGGGCACACAAGCAGACCTGCCCAAGGCAGAGGAGGTCCTGGGCCATGCCACTCTCACTGTCTAGCATGAGGCAGAGCAGGACATGCTCCACTTCTTTTTCTAGCAAACTCTGAGAAAGCCCGTGACCTGATGATGGGGTGAGACAGCCACAGCCATGGAGTTTCCACACAGAGTTTGGAGACAACCAGGAAGCATGCCGAAATCACAGAGAAGGAAAAGCAAGTCACCCACCCAGCCATCACTGGTCCTGCTACCGCCCAAGAGGGGATACTGTCAGAAATCTCAAACCTCTACCAGCCTTGGCCTGCTCATTTCTAAAATAGAAATGGTACCCTCCTTCACAGGGTTGACATGAATGAGGTAATAATTACCAAGCACCCACCCTGTTGATAGTAAAAGTTATTATCATAAACATCATCACTGATCCAGATAAGCAAAACTGATGCTTCAGGTCTCAGGGACTTCATCTTATGTGTGTGTGTGTGTGTGTACACACACATGACACGTGTCAGAAGCACACACTCTGTCCTCAGATGTCTCACGGTGGAGAGGGGAAACATTTCTGCAGGAGGTGCATTGCTATAAGACACAGCTAGGAGCAAGATCTTTAGCAAGCGGTGGAAACAGCCTGGAGGTGTGTGGGGGTGGGGATGTCAGAGCCTGCTGCTGTCACCTAAAGCAGAACAGAGCAGCCCTTTACAGATGTCATGTGAAGAAGTGGCCACTGGGATTTTTTGGATTCCTGAAAGAGAGCCCGGGTCAAATGGACTCCTCTCTGCTTCTGTGCAAGGTCAGGCTCTCGGAAAATGAGTCCCATTTTCCTCCAGTAGCCTCTGTTGGCCTCAGCTCTGCACTCACAGACGAGACATGATGCAGTGACGCCAGGAGACCTGGGCCCAGCTGTCCCGGGCACACACTCTCTGGGCTGCCGGAAGGGAGTGTCCAGCCTATGTCTGGTTTGCTGAAGGGTCCAGCATGTACACACATAGTTCTCTAAAGAGGGAAAGAGAAGACGGAATGTGATGCATCTGTGGTTATTAAAGTGAGAAATGGACCTTTTGGTCTCAGGCGAGGATCCAGAGCACACTCTCCTTCCTCTCACGCCCACGTCCCTCCCGTCAAATACACAACAGAATCACTGTTCATGCAGGGCTTGCTCTCTACTGCATCAAAACAGACCAACCAAATGCCACAACCAGCAAGAAGTTTCTTTTGTTGCTTAACCTCAATCCCAGCTGTGCTGTTTTCTACTTGATGGTGATGGAGAGTCAGCGACTTTCTGCTGTTGAAGAGCTCTTCCAATATGGTTACCCTGGTTTTAACAAGAGCAGTTGGAAGTTGGAGTCTACAGAAAAAAAACCTTAACACATTATATTATAAATGCGACAGCAAGCAGATAGTGGTTTGAAATATCTAAGGACTATCTTTCTTTCTCTCCCTGCTCTCTCTTCACACACACACACACACACACACACACACACACACACACACACAGTACATAAAGGAAAACCAACAGCTTGAAAGTCATTAGAGTGAAGATAATTAAAAGCATTATTACACATATAAGGCGGTAAATCAGTGTGTGCTTTGGTGACTCAGAGCAACATTAGGCATTTGACCTGAAACCGGTGTTATTATGTAATGGGGAGACAATTGATCTTGGTTTTTATGTGCTCAATCTCATTGCCTGCACTTTCTTCTCATTAAAGTTCCTTACACCTTTTAAATACTTTTGTGTTGCATGTTGGCAAATTAATCCTTTAACATAATTATCCTTTGCACAAACATAACCTGGCTCTACTGAGAAGTTAATTGTGATAAGGAAGAGAAAACAGGACTGTATTCATGGAGAAATTTACGTATGAACCATAAGTCAGTTTTCTGGGATTTTAAGCCATGATAGATTTTAAGTGAACTCACATTAATATAAATCTCCTCCTTTCTACCTCTGAATATTTTTTTTGAAGAACACTTTATTATTTAGCTCAGCTTGCTGCTTAGAAGATCACCATGTACATTAGTCATTTTTCTCATGCTGTGAAGTAACAAGAAGCAAGTTGAGGGAGAAAGGGTGTATTTTGTGTCACTGTTTGAGGGTACAGTGCATCATGGAGGGGGCCTGGCGGCAGGAGCATGCAAGAACTACTCGTGTGTGTCTGCAGTGAAAGAGAGCAGGGGAACGCCCGTGTTCCGCTCACTTCTTTTTTTTTCTGTCCTAGTATCCTGGCACAGCATGGTGTTGCCTGTTTATGGTGGGTCTTCCCACTTTTATGAACCCAGTCTAGAAACTCCTTCATGAACATTCCTTCTAGATTGATAGCTGACAGATATGCAATCAACATTTCCCTAGAAGTTTATCTCCTAAGTGATTAGAGATCCTGTCAAGTTGTCAATCAACACTATCATACCATGTACTAAAAACAGTAGAATATTATGGTAAGTAAAGGCCTTAACCATCACAATATGGAAACTATGGGTAGACTTATCTGAAGACTAGAAACCTGGCTTTCATCTCCTCTAGTAATTGGTTTCATGTACCCAAAACCCTTAATTGTGATTATTATATTTAAGAAAATCTGCATCCTAGCACTGCTGTATTTAGTTACTTTTCTGTGGCTCTCTCACTGTTCTATTGCTGTAAAAAGACCAAGGTAACTTACAGAAGAAAGCATTTAACTGGGGCTTGCTTACAGTTTCAGAGAGTTAGTCTATTATCATCATGGCAGGGAGCTTGGAGGCAAGCAGGCAGGCACGGTGCTGAAGAAGCACCTGAGAGCTACATCCTGATCTGTAGGCAGAAGGCAGAGAGAGACTTGGCCTGGCATGGGCTTTTGAGACCTCAAAGCCCACCCCCAGTGACAGACCTTCTCTAATAAGGCCAACTTCCTAATCCTTCCTAAGCAGTTCCACTAACTGGGGACCAACCACTCAAACATAGGACCGCATAGAGTCCATTAGCATTCAGTCTAGGAGCAGGCCTGTGTTTAAGCTCTCCCGTGACACACCTCCTCCAGCAAGGAAGGCCACACTTCCCGAGGCTCCCAGGACACACCTCCTCCAGCAAGGCCACACCTCCCGAGGCTCCCCAAACAGCACCACCACCTGGAGACCAAGTATTAAAATATCGGAGCCAACAGAGGACATATCTCGTTTAAGCCACCACCATTGCTTGTGGTGCTATTATGTTCCCTAAAATATTGTGTACCCTAATAAACTTACCTGGGGTCAGGAACAGAAAAGCCACTAGATACTTAGGATAGGCAGTGGTAGCACAGGCCTTTAATCCTAGTATTCCAGAGGCAGAAATCCCTCTGTTCAAGGATACAGCCAAGCATGGTGACTCATGCCTTTAGTCCCAGAAAGGAAGCCTTTAAGCCCAGGGAGTGGTGGTAGAAAGCAGAAAGGTATATAAGGCATGAGGACCAGAAACTAGAAGCATTTGGCTGGTTAAGCATTTGGCCTGGTTAAGCATTCAGGCTTTTGAGCAGCAGTTCAGCTGAGACCCATTCTGGATGAGGACTCAGAGGCTTCCAGTCTGAGGAAACAAGACCAGCGGAGGATCCGGCGAGGTGAGGTAGCTGTGGCTTGTTCTGGTTCTCTGATCTTCCAGTTCACCCCAATACCTGGCTCAGGTTTGATTTTATTAATAAGAACTTTTAAGATTCCTCCTACAATTGCTATAGACATTTAGTGGGTATTTAAAAAGCTC